>NW_027195037.1:495000-512500 GCF_038502225.1 Cherax quadricarinatus
TCTACTGATGATCCTGGGCCAGAGGATCTTCCTCTCTACTGATGATCCTGGGCCAGAGGATCTTCCTGTCTACTGATGATCCTGGGCCAGATGATCTTCCTCTCTACTGATGATCCTGGGCCAGAGGATCTTCCTCTCTACTGATGATCCTGGGCCAGAGGATCTTCCTGTCTACTGATGATCCTGGGCCAGAGGATCTTCCTCTCTACTGATGATCCTGGGCCAGAGGATCTTCCTCTCTACTGATGATCCTGGGCCAGAGGATCTTCCTCTCTACTGATGATCCTGGGCCAGAGGATCTTCCTCTCTACTGATGATCCTGGGCCAGAGGATCTTCCTCTCTACTGATGATCCTGGGCCAGAGGATCTTCCTCTCTACTGATGATCCTGGGCCAGAGGATCTTCCTCTCTACTGATGATCCTGGGCCAGAGGATCTTCCTCTCTACTGATGATCCTGGGCCAGAGGATCTTCCTCTCTACTGATGATCCTGGGCCAGAGGATCTTCCTCTCTACTGATGATCCTGGGCCAGAGGATCTTCCTCTCTACTGATGATCCTGGGCCAGAGGATCTTCCTCTCTACTGATGATCCTGGGCCAGAGGATCTTCCTCTCTACTGATGATCCTGGGCCAGAGGATCTTCCTCTCTACTGATGATCCTGGGCCAGAGGATCTTCCTCTCTACTGATGATCCTGGGCCAGAGGATCTTCCTCTCTACTGATGATCCTGGGCCAGAGGATCTTCCTCTCTACTGATGATCCTGGGCCAGAGGATCTTCCTCTCTACTGATGATCCTGGGCCAGAGGATCTTCCTGTCTACTGATGATCCTGGGCCAGAGGATCTTCCTCTCTACTGATGATCCTGGGCCAGAGGATCTTCCTCTCTACTGATGATCCTGGGCCAGAGGATCTTCCTCTCTACTGATGATCCTGGGCCAGAGGATCTTCCTCTCTACTGATGATCCTGGGCCAGAGGATCTTCCTCTCTACTGATGATCCTGGGCCAGAGGATCTTCCTCTCTACTGATGATCCTGGGCCAGAGGATCTTCCTGTCTACTGAAGATCCTGGGCCAGAGGATCTTCCTCTCTACTGATGATCCTGGGCCAGAGGATCTTCCTCTCTACTGATGATCCTGGGCCAGAGGATCTTCCTCTCTACATAAACAATGTTAAAATCATTTGTTACAAGTATTATATCTGTTATGACTTAGAAAATCGAGAAACACATTTAGGAGTGAAAATTGGTACGTTTATATCGACAAGATGTGCGAAAAGACTCGTGGCGAAACGTTTCCTTAAAAGTCCTGAGCTGTACATAAGAGTCATTTTCCACATATTTACTAGTGATACGTTATAAAATACTTGTAATTGAGAGCACAGTTGGAGCGCCTGATAACATTACCTGGAATATACCTGCAGAGGGTTTCAGGGGTCAACGCCCCCGCGGCTCGGTCTGAGACCAAGCCTCATAGTGGATCATGGTCTGATCAACCAGGCTGCTACTGCTGGCCGCACGTAAACCGACGTACGAACCACAGCCCGGCTGGTCAGGTACTGACTTTAGGTGCCTGTCCAGTGCCTTCTTGAAGACAGCCAGGGGTCTATTGGTAATCCCCCTTGTATATGCTGGGAGGCAGTTGAACAGTCTTGGGCCCCTGACACTTATTGTGTTGTCTCTTAGTGTACTCGTGGCGCCCCTGCTTTTCATTGAGGGAATGTTGCATCTCCTGCCGAGTCTTTTGCTTTCACAGGGAGTAATTTTCGTGTTCAATTTTGGTGCTAATCCCTCTAAGATTTTCCAGGTGTATATTATCCTATATCTTTCTCGCCTGGGCTCCAGGGAATACAAATCAAGGTGCTTTGTTGTACTTATGTGTGCCATGAAAGTTCTCTGTACACTCTCCAGGTCAACAACTTCGCCTGCCTGGAAGGGGACAGTTAGTGTACAACAATATTCCAGCCTAGAGAGAACAAGTGAGTTGAAGAGAATCATCATGGGCTTGGCGTCCATAGTTCTGAAATTTCTCATTTTTTTAGCAGATGAGGTACATACATTGTTGTGGTCTTTAACGATGAGATTCTCTGACATTATCACTCCCAGGTCCTTCAATTTAGTTTTTCACTCAGATTATGTGGTTAGAATTTGTTATATACCCCTGATAGTTTTAATTTCCTCAAGTTTTCCATATATGAGGAATTGAAGTTTATCTTCATTGAACTTCATATTGTTTTCTGCGGCCCATTTAAAGATTTGGTTGATGTCCGCTTGGAGTCTCGCAGTGTCTTCGATGGAGGACACTGTCATGGCAAGTCAGGTGTCATCCTCAAAGGAAGACACAGAGCTATGCCTTACATCTGTGTCTATGACAGATATAAGGCTGAGGAACAGGATGGGAGCGAGTACTGTGACTTGTGGGACAGAGCTTTTCACTGTAGCCAGAAGACTATAGTTAGGCAGTGCATTATCAGGTAATTTTGTCAAGGATGTTTGACATGAAACATGGGTAAAGTGTGTCAGCGTAATGTTTACTGGATGTCGACAAAAACATTTGCTCTTCTAGGTGGTTACAACCTCAGTACAATCTTCTAATAACCTTTCATAATCATTGTAAACACGTAAACATGAAAGTTCTCTTCTAGGATTTCATCCCGAGGCTTAAACTGAGGTGTATCCGTGGGACTATTATCGCAAACCTCTTCCCATTTCTCATGACTCTCGCTACACGACCTAAGTTTGTGTTTCATGATGCCTTGATGGCCTTAAAGTCAGCCGGAGTTTACATTTCCTTTCCATCTTAACCTGCCATTTATGAGGTTTGTACACTGATATATCTAGCAAAATTATTTAAATTTTATAGCTTAATAGGATCTGGCAATCCACTGCAATTACATGTACATTAAATTAATGTCAATAGTTGGCTTTAGCTGATTAGCCAGATTAGCCTCGTGAAAGCTGTGATGAGCTCTTACACTCTGGCTTTACCTACATAAATAAATCATTAATATTACTGCAGTATAATTTTAACCTCACTGGGATACATTGTAAATTCTAAGCACAAAATAAATGAACCTTAATCACACAAAACTTATGTGTATTTAATAATACAAGAACTAATTACAAGATAATTGCAGCCTACTTATCAGCTTTGCAAGATAAGTACAGTACATAAATATGTATGGTAGTCTCAAGTACTGCTGAGGCTAAGGAACATAATTGAGTAGCTGGGATATCCTAGTCTGACGCTTCGTGTGACTTAATGGATGACTCGCATGAGAAATATATTACACAGAGTGAAAAAGATCCTGCAAGGAGGATCCTAACTCCACCAGAGTCATCTCACTCCATGCAACATTTTAGTTAATAAATATAGGCAGATATTATGCAACAAAACTCCTAACATCGTATTATAAGATATCGAAATATTTATCAGGAGTAGAATTTTTATTTACGTCTGGATGAGGAACACTAATGATAAATGTGACACTTGTGCAACATCTGGGTAACTTTATTTCTGGAAACGTTGCAAGAAATAAAGATACTTAAATGTTGCACAGGTCACTCATTTATCAACTTGTCGGGTTTCTAAACTATTATTTACATAAAAACTAATGACGAATAATGTGAATATGCAAATGAAAGATTTTCGATACTCCAACTTAACGTTTATGTAATTCTTATCAATGTTTCCAGACAGTTACTGACGTAATAATAATAATAATAATAATAATGATAATAATAATAATAATAATAATAATAATAATAATAATAATAATAATAATAATAATAATAATAATAATAATAATAATAATAATGATAATAATAATAATAATAATAATAATAATAATAATAATAATAATAATAATAATAATAATAATAATAATAATAATAATAATAATAATAATAATAATAATAATAATAATAATAATAATAATAATAATAATAATAATAATAATAATAATAATAATAATAATAATAATAATAATAATAATAATAATAATAATGATAATAATAATAATAATAATAATAATAATAATAATAATAATAATAATAATAATAATAATAATAATAATAATAATAATAATAATAATAATAATAATAATAATAATAATAATAATAATAATAATAATAATAATAATAATAATAATAATAATGATGATAATAATAATAATAATAATAATAATAATAATAATAATAATAATAATAATAATAATAATAATAATAATAATAATAACATCTTTATTTCTACAAGTACATGTACAAGGTATACAAGTACATGTACAAGGTATACAAGTACATGTACAAGGTATACAGACCATAGCTGACATCACTGACATACTACTATATAGAAAGCCGCTTGTTATGCTGAGCATTTCCCACAAATTAGGTCAGTTTTGTTCCCGGATGCGACCCACACCAGTCCACTAACACCCAGGTACCTATTATACTGATGGGGAACATAGACAACCGGTGTAAAGAAACACACCCAATGTTTCTACCCTCGCCGGGAGTCGAACCCAGACGGTTGCCGTGTGAAGCAAGAGCTTTACCTACCAGGCCACGGGTCACCGTCATCTGGTATTATTAATAGCTTACAGTCAATTATGACTTCTCTCTTTAAGCTAATTATTAACGCTAATAGTTATGACTGCTGGATTATTAATAATTATTATTATTATTATTATTGGCTAAAATATTCTTTATTGCATTTTCTCTTGTACAAAAATTCAACATTTTGATTAATATTTCTGGTAAAAAATTCAACATTTTGATTAACATTTCTGGTAAAAAAATCAACATTTTGATTAATATTTCTGGTAAAAAATTCAACATTTTCATTAACATTTCTGGTAAAAAATTCAACATTTTGATTAATATTTCTGGTAAAAATTTTTGAAGAAGCTAATACGGCATAGGAACCGAGAAGCAGCTAATAAACAGTAGGCAGGAGAGGTGCAGCAGTCGTAGGTAGTGTCACATTTGTCCAATGTGGAAGTAGGTCGTGCCCAAGGGTTAGGCAAGTGAAGAATTCCCAAGTATTAAGATCCCAAGAAGTTGCAGTGTCGGACAGGATTGTAGATGAATGGTTCACAGAACCGACATGTTGATAAATTAGACACATGTGCAACTCTTGGGTATCTTTATTGAGGGATCTTAATACTTGGGAATTGTTCGCTCGCCTAACCCTTGGGCACGACCTACTTCCACATTGGACAAATGTGACACCACCTACGACTGCTGCACCTCTCCTGCCTACTGTTTATTAGCTGCTTCTCCGCTCATATGCCGTATTCTATTCAAGATTGATGGACTGACCACATCGGCTCAAGGTTGAGGGACTGATTGCCTCATTCTCCTCCTGTTCTTTAAGTTTCTCCTGTGTATGGACTGATGAAGCCACTGTGTGGCGAAACGTTTCCTCAATAAAGATACCCAAGAGTTACACATGTGTCTAATTTATCAACATGTCGGTTCTCTGAACCATCCATCTACAAACCTGTCAGACACTGCAACTTCTTGGGATCTTAATACTTGGGAATTCTTCACTCGCCTAACCCTTGGGCACGACCTACTTCCACATTGGACTAATGTGACACCACCTACGACTGCTGCACCTCTCCTGCCTACTGTTTATAAGCTGCTTCTCCGCTCATATTCTATTCAATATTTCAGCTAAGTCTGGCATTTAATAAGCTAGTTACAATTAATTAATCAATATTGTTTATTGCTTGTGTACACATGTGGGTCATCTCCTTGTTGGTTGTGGCATGTAACCTTTACTCGGCGCATGTACATAGTCACCGTAACTGCGAAGTTAGTATTTCTTAGTCGAAGGTCTGAATTACATTTGGGCTGCATATGACCTAATTTGTTATTTTTCTTGAAGAAATTTGAATATTATGATGACATGTGAATGCCTCTTCTGTGTCGCTTCAAATCTTCATCATTAATATTTAACTGCATTACAAACTCACGCCGCACTCTGCACTATTCCAGTCGCGCGCGTTGAGGTGCAGAAGGCCGGGTTATGCGTTACAGCGACACTCTCTTCAGATCGCATAGCGACCGATATACTTCTAGTTGATGGAACTAGTAATGAAGCAAGTGTCTTAGCTGTCACTGTGGTCTACTTTACTACTGTCACTGTGGTCTACTGTACTACTGTCACTGTGGTCTACTTTACTACTGTCACTGTGGTCTACTTTACTACTGTCACTGTGGTCTACTTTACTACTGTCACTGTGGTCTACTTTACTACTGTCACTGTGGTCTACTTTACTACTGTCACTGTAGTCTACTTTACTACTGTCACTGTAGTCTACTTTACTACTGTCACTGTGGTCTACTTTACTACTGTCACTGTAGTCTACTTTACTACTGTCACTGTGGTCTACTTTACTACTGTCACTGTAGTCTACTTTACTACTGTCACTGTAGTCTACTTTACTACTGTCACTGTGGTCTACTTTACTACTGTCACTCTGGTCTACTTTACTACTGTCACTGTAGTCTACTTTACTACTGTCACTGTGGTCTACTTTACTACTGTCACTGTGGTCTACTTTACTACTGTCACTGTGGTCTACTTTACTACTGTCACTGTGGTCTACTTTACTACTGTCACTGTGGTCTACTTTACTACTGTCACTGTGGTCTACTTTACTACTGTCACTGTGGTCTACTTTACTACTGTCACTGTGGTCTACTTTACTACTGTCACTGTGGTCTACTTTACTACTGTCACTCTGGTCTACTTTACTACTGTCACTGTGGTCTACTTTACTACTGTCACTGTGGTCTACTTTACTACTGTCACTCTGGTCTACTTTACTACTGCTAGAAGAAAGTGGCTGACATATTTTATTGTTAATTATAGCATAAATACTGCATGAACAATACACAGTAATATACAGAGACATTGTACACAGGCGGACACTGTCAACTGGCAACTTTGTTGGGATAAAAATTAATGGAGTGAACTTAACGAGAGGTAGTTGACATTCTAATGTGATTCTCATACAAACTAATAATCAGAGCATAATGATACAGACCTGTGTTTGTTAGTCACTGCATATAGATATCAATAAAGCTTCAAAATCACTGCCTATAGTGGCATCATTCACTGTCTGCAGATACACACACACACACACACACAGTAGGACTCCAGGAAATCAGAGCAGGGGGGTGCACCAGCAAGTGCTGGATGAGGTACATATAACCAAGGAGGAGGTGTAGAAGCTGCTATGCGAACTTGACACCTCAAAGGCGGTGGGACCAGACAACATCTCTCCGTGGGTCCTTAAAGAGGGAGCAGATATATTGTGTGAGCCATTAAGAAAGATCTTCAACACATCATTCGAAACTGGGCAACTCCCTGAGGTATGGAAGATGGCAAATGTAGTCCCAATTTTTAAAAAGGGAGACAGACATGAGGCACTAAACTACAGACCTGTATCACTAACGTGTATAGTATGCAAGGTCATGGAGAAGATCATCAGGAGGAGAGTGGTGGAGCACCTGGAAAGAAACAAGTGTATAATTGACAACCAGCATGGTTTCAGGGAGGGAAAATCCTGTGTCACAAACCTACTAGAGTTTAATGACAAGGTGACAGAAGACAAGAGAGAGAGGGGTGGATCGACTGCATTTTTTTGGACTGCAAGAAGGCCTTCGACACAGTTCCTCACAAGAGGTTACTGCAAAAGCCAGAGGATCAGGCACACATAACAGGAAAGGCACTGCAATGGATCAGAAAATACATGACAGGGAGGCAACAACGAGTCATGGTACATGACGAGGTGTCAGAGTGGGCGCCTGTGACAAGCGGGGTTCCACAGGGGTCAGTCCTAGGACCTGTGCTGTTCTTGGTATATATGAATGACATAACGGAAGGGATAGACTCAGAAGTGTCCTTGTTTGCGGACGATGTGAAGTTAATGAGAAGAATCAAATCGGATGAGGATCAGGCAGGACTACAAAGAGACCTGGAAAGGCTACAAGCCTGGTCCAGCAACTGGCTCCTTGAGTTTAACCCTGCCAAATGCAAAGTCATGAAGTTTGGGGAAGGGCAAAGAAGACCGCAGACACAATATAGTTTAGATGGCCAAAGTCTGCAAACCTCACTCAAGGAAAAAAGATCTGGGGGTGAGTATAACACCGAGCATATCTCCCGAGGCGCACATCAATCAGATAACTGCTGCAGCATACGGGCGCCTGGCAAACCTACGGAAAGCGTTCCGATACCTCAATAAGGATTCGTTCAAGACTCTGTATACCTTCTACGTCAGGCCCATACTGGAGTATGCAGCACCAGTTTGGAATCCACACCTAGTCAAGCACGTCAAGAAATTAGAGAAAGTGCAAAGGTTTGCAACAAGACTAGTCCCAGAGCTACAGGGATTGTCCTACGAAGAAAGGTTGAGGGAAATCGGCCTGACGACACTGGAGGCCAGGAGGGTCAGGGGAGACATGATAACGACATATAAAATACTGCGCGGAATAGACGAGGTGGACAAAGACGGGATGTTCCAGAGATGGGACACAGACACAAGAGGTCACAATTCGAAGTTGAAGACTCAGATGAATCAAAGGGATGTTAGGAAGTATTTCTTCAGTCATAGAGTAGTCAAGCCGTGGAATAGTCTAGAAAGTGAAGTAGTGGAGGCGGGAACCATACATAGTTTTAAGGCGAGGTACGGTAAAGCTCATGGAGCAGGGAGAGAGAGGATCTAGTAGCAGTCATTGAAGAGGCGGAGCCAGGAGTAATGACTCGACCCCTGCAACCACAAATAGGTGAGCAAATAGGTGAGTACACACACACACATACTTAGTCCATTAGAGGTGGTGAGCGAGTTGTGGATGATGTCCAGGAGTTACCCTGGCAGGCAAGTATAGTGTCAGGACTTACTCTGGCTGCCAAGCATGGTGTCAGGACTAACTCTGGCAGCCAAGCATAGTGTCAGGACTAACTCTGGCTGCCAAGCATGGTGTCAGGACTAACTCTGGCAGCCAAGTATGGTGTCAGGACTAACTCTGGCTGCCAAGCATGGTGTCAGGACTAACTCTGGCAGCCAAGCATAGTGTCAGGACTAACTCTGGCTGCCAAGTATAGTGTCAGGACTAACTCTTCCTGCCTAGTATAGTGTCAGGACTAACTCTGGCTGCCAAGTATAGTGTCAAGACTAACTCTGGCTGCCAAGCATGGTGTCAGGACTAACTCTGGCTGCCAAGTATAGTGTCAGGACTAACTCTGGCTTCCAAGTATAGTGTCAGGACTAACTCTGGCTGCCAAGTATAGTGTCAGGACTAACTCTGGCTGCCAAGTATAGTGTCAGGACTAACTCTGGCAGCCAAGTATAGTGTCAGGACTAACTCTGGCTGCCAAGTATAGTGTCAGGACTAACACTGGCTGCCAAGCATGGTGTCAGGACTAACTCTGGCTGCCAAGCATGGTGTCAGGACTAACTCTGGCTACGAAGCATGGGGTCAGGACTAACTCTGGCTACCAAGCATGGTGTCAGGACTAACTCTGGCTACCAAGCATGGTGTCAGGACTAACTCTGGCTACCAAGTATAGTGTCAGAACTAACTCTGGCTGCCAAACATGGTGTCAGGAATAGCTCTGGCTACCAAGCATGGTGTCAGGACTAACTCTGGCTACCAAGCATGATGTCAGGATTAACTCTGGCTACCAAGAATAGTGTCAGGACTAACTCTGGCTGCCATGCATAGTGTCAGGACTAACTCTGGCTACCAAGTATAGTGTCAGGACTAACTCTGGCTGCCAAGTATAGTGTCAGGACTAACTCTGGCTGCCAAGCATGGTGTCAGGACTAACTCTGGCTACCAAGCATTGTGTCAGGACTAACTCTGGCTACCAAGAATAGTGTCAGGACTAACTCTGGCTGCCAAGCATAGTGTCAGGACTAACTCTGGCTACCAAGTATAGTGTCAGGACTAACTCTGGCTGCCAAGTATAGTGTCAGGACTAACACTGGCTGCCAAGCATGGTGTCAGGACTAACTTTGGCTACCAAGCATGGTGTCAGGACTAACTGGCTACCAAGCAAGGTGTCAGGACTAACTCTTGCTACCAAGCATGGTGTCAGGACTTACTCTGGCTACCAAGCATAGTGTCAGGACTAACTCTGGCTGCCAAGTATAGTGTCAGGACTAACTCTGGCTGCCATGTATAGTGTCAGGACTAACTCTGGCAGCCAAGCATAGTGTCAGGACTAAGTCTGGCTAAAAATCATAGTGTCAGGACTAACTCTGGCTGCCAAGTATAGTGTCAGGACTAACTCTGGCTACCAAGCATGGTGTCAGGACTAACTCTGGCTACCAAGCATGGTGTCAAGACTAACTCTGGCTACGAAGCATGGTGTCAGGACTAACTCTTTCTACCAAGTATAGTGTCAGGACTAACGCTGGCTACCAAGCATGTTGTCAGGACTAACTCTGGCTACCAAGTATAGTGCCAGGACTAACTCTGGCTAAAAAGCATGGTGTCAGGACTAACTCTGGCTACCAAGCATAGTGTCAGGACTAACTCTGGCTTCCAAGTGTAGTGTCAGGACTAGCTCTGGCTACCACGCATGGTGTCAGGACTAACTCTGGCTGCCAAGCATAGTGTCAAGACTAACTCTGGCTACCAAGCATGGTGTCAGGACTAACTCTGGCTACCAAGTATAGTGTCAGGACTAACTCTGGCTACCAAGCATGGTGTCAGGACTAACTCTGGCTACCAAGTATAGTGTCAGGACTAACTCTGGCTGCCAAGCATGGTGTCAGGACTAACTCTGGCTACCAAGTATAGTGCCAGGACTAACTCTGGCTACCAAGCATGGTGTCAGGACTAACTCTGGCTACCAAGCATAGTGTCAGGACTAACTCTGGCTGCCAAGTGTAGTGTCAGGACTAACTCTGGCTACCACGCATGGTGTCAGGACTAACTCTGGCTGCCAAGCATGGTGTCAGGACTAACTCTGGCTACCAAGCATAGTGTCAAGACTAACTCTGGCTACCAAGCATGGTGTCAGGACTAACTCTGGCTACCAAGTATAGTGTCAGGACTAACTCTGGCTACCAAGCATGGTGTCAGGACTAACTCTGGCTACCAAGTATAGTGTCAGGACTAACTCTGGCTGCCAAGCATGGTGTCAGGACTAACTCTGGCTACCAAGTATAGTGCCAGGACTAACTCTGGCTGCCAAGCATAGTGTCAGGACTAACTCTGCCTGCCAAGTATAGTGTCAGGACTAACTCTGCCTGCCAAGTATAGTGTCAGAACTAACTATGGCTACCAAACATGGTGTCAGGACTAACTCTGGCTACCAAGCATGGTGTCAAGACTAACTCTGGCTACGAAGCATGGTGTCAGGACTAACTCTTTCTACCAAGTATAGTGTCAGGACTAACGCTGGCTACCAAGCATGGTGTCAGGACTAACTCTGGCTACCAAGAATAGTGTCAGGACTAAGTCTGGCTGCCAAGAATAGTGTCAGGACTAACTCTGGCTACCAAGTATAGTGTCAGGACTAACTCTGGCTGCCAAGTATAGTGTCAGGACTAACTCTGGCTGCCAAGCATGGTGTCAGGACTAACTCTGGCTACCAAGTATAGTGCCAGGACTAACTCTGGCTGCCAAGCATAGTGTCAGGACTAACTCTGCCTGCCAAGTATAGTGTCAGGACTAACTCTGCCTGCCAAGTATAGTGTCAGAACTAACTCTGGCTACCAAGCATGGTGTCAGGACTAACTCTGGCTACCAAGCATGGTGTCAAGACTAACTCTGGCTACGAAGCATGGTGCCAGGACTAACTCTTTCTACCAAGTATAGTGTCAGGACTAACGCTGGCTACCAAGCATGGTGTCAGGACTAACTCTGGCTACCAAGCATGGTGTCAGGACTAACTGGCTACCAAGCAAGGTGTCAGGACTAACTCTGGCTACCAAGCATGGTGTCAGGACTAATTCTGGCTACCAAGCATGGTGTCAGGACTAATTCTGGCTACCAAGCATGGTGTCAGGACTAACTGGCTACCAAGAATAGTGTCAGGACTAACTCTGGCTGCCAAGTATAGTGTCAGGACTAACTCTGGCTGCCAAGCATGGTGTCAGGACTAACTCTGGCTACCAAGCATGGTGTCAGGACTAACTGGCTACCAAGCAAGGTGTCAGGACTAACTCTGGCTACCAAGTATGGTGTCAGGACTTACTCTGGCTACCAAGCATAGTGTCAGGACTAACTCTAGCTGCCAAGTATAGTGTCAGGACTAACTCTGGCTGCCATGTATAGTGTCAGGACTAACTCTGGCAGCCAAGCATAGTGTCAGGACTAAGTCTGGCTACCAATCATAGTGTCAGGACTAACTCTGGCTGCCAAGTATAGTGTCAGGACTAACTCTGGCTACCAAGTATAGTGTCAGGACTAACTCTGGCTGCCAAGCATGGTGTCAAGACTAACTCTGGCTACCAAGCATGGTGTCAGGACTAACTCTGGCTACCAAGTATAGTGTCAGGACTAACTCTGGCTACCAAGCATGGTGTCAGGACTAACTCTGGCTACCAAGTATAGTGCCAGGACTAACTCTGGCTGCCAAGCATAGTGTCAGGACTAACTGTGCCTGCCAAGTATAGTGTCAGGACTAACTCTGCCTGCCAAGTATAGTGTCAGGACTAACTCTGGCTGCCAAGCATGGTGTCAGGACTAACTCTGGCTGCCAAGCATGGTGTCAGGACTAACTCTGGCTGCCAAGTATAGTGTCAGGACTAACTCTGCCTGCCAAGTATAGTGTCAGGACTAACTCTGGCTACCAAGCATGGTGTCAGGACTTACTCTGGCTACCAAGCATAGTGTCAGGACTAACTCTAGCTGCCAAGTATAGTGTCAGGACTAACTCTGGCTGCCATGTATAGTGTCAGGACTAACTCTGGCAGCCAAGCATAGTGTCAGGACTAAGTCTGGCTACCAAGTATAGTGTCAGGACTAACTCTGGCTACCAAGCATGGTGTCAGGACTAACTCTGGCTACCAAGTATAGTGTCAGGACTAACTCTGGCTGCTAATCATGGTGTCAGGACTAACTCTGGCTACCAAGTATAGTGCCAGGACTAACTCTGGCTGCCAAGCATAGTGTCAGGACTAACTCTGCCTGCCAAGTATAGTGTCAGGACTAACTCTGCCTGCCAAGTATAGTGTCAGGACTAACTCTGGCTGCCAAGCATGGTGTCAGGACTAACTCTGGCTGCCAAGCATGGTGTCAGGACTAACTCTGGCTGCCAAGTATAGTGTCAGGACTAACTCTGGCTGCCAAGCATAGTGTCAGGACTAACTCTGCCTGCCAAGTATAGTGTCAGGACTAACTCTGCCTGCCAAGTATAGTGTCAGGACTAACTCTGGCTGCCAAGTATAGTGTCAGGACTAACTCTGCCTGCCAAGTATAGTGTCAGGACTAACTCTGGCTGCCAAACATAGTGTGTCAGAACTTACTCTGGCAGCAACGAGTCTTTGATCCCCTAAACTTATGTCACAACTTCGATTTCCGTCTGACTCGCCAAGTTGTGAGAGCTTCAGTTCGTCACATTAATAAGAGCTCTGTGCTGTGCTGTAAATTCTCGCTGCTGTGAATTACTGCTGCTGTTCATTTGTTGCTGCTGTAAATTCTGTAAATTGTCGTTGTTATATTTTATTATTTCTGTTTATTGTGGTTGCTGTGACTGTTGTAATAAGTTGCTGCTGTAAATTGTCACTGTTGAGACGTTTTGTAAATTATCCCTGCTGTAAACTCTCACTGCTGTAAATTGTCTCTGCAGTGAAATATTTCTGCTGCTAATTGTCGCCCTTGTAACTAGTCGCTGCTGTAAATTATTGCTGTAAATTGTCGCTGCTATAATTGTTGCTACTTTTAATAACCTCTGTTGTATATTGATACTGTTGTTGTAGTTTATTACTGCTGTTGTAGTTTATTACTGCTGTTGTAGTTTATTACTGCTGTAGTTTATTACTACTGTTGTAGTTTATTACTGCTGTTGTAGTTTATTACTGTTGTTGTAGTTTATTACTGCTGTTGTAGTTTATTACTGCTGTAGTTTATTACTACTGTTGTAGTTTATTACTGCTGTTGTAGTTTATTACTGCTGTTGTAGTTTATTACTAATGTAGTTTATTACTGCTGTTGTAGTTTATTACTGCTGTAGTTTATTACTGCTGTTGTAGTTTATTACTGCTGTTGTAGTTTATTACTGCTGTTGTAGTTTATTACTGCTGTTGTAGTTTATTACTGCTGTAGTTTATTACTGCTGTTGTAGTTTATTACTGCTGTAGTTTATTACTGCTGTTGTAGTTTATTACTGCTGTTGTAGTTTATTACTGCTGTAGTTTATTACTACTGTTGTAGTTTATTACTGCTGTTGTAGTTTATTACTGCTGTAGTTTATTACTGTTGTAGTTTATTACTGCTGTTGTAGTTTATTACTGTTGTTGCAGTTTATTACTGCTGTAGTTTATTACTGCTGTTGTAGTTTATTACTGCTGTAGTTTATTACTGCTGTTGTAGTTTATTACTGCTGTTGTAGTTTATTACTAATGTAGTTTATTACTGCTGTTGTAGTTTATTACTGCTGTAGTTTATTACTGCTGTTGTAGTTTATTACTGCTGTTGTAGTTTATTACTGCTGTTGTAGTTTATTACTGCTGTAGTTTATTACTGCTGTTGTAGTTTATTACTGCTGAAGTTTATTACTGTTGTAGTTTATTACTGCTGTTGTAGTTTATTACTGCTGTTGTAGTTTATTACTGCTGTAGTTTATTACTGCTGTTGTAGTTTATTACTGCTGTTGTAGTTTATTACTGCTGTTGTAGTTTATTACTGCTGTTGTAGTTTATTACTCCTGTTGTAGTTTATTACTGCTGTTGTAGTTTATTACTGCTGTAGTTTATTACTGCTGTTGTAGTTTATTACTGCTGTGTTAGTTTATTACTAATGTAGTTTATTACTGCTGTTGTAGTTTATTACTGCTGTAGTTTATTACTGCTGTTGTAGTTTATTACTGCTGTTGTAGTGTATTACTGCTGTTGTAGTTTATTACTGCTCTTGTAGTTTATTACTGCTGCTGTAGTTTATTACTGCTGTTGTAGTTTATTACTGCTGTAGTTTATTACTGCTGTTGTAGTTTATTACTGCTGTTGTAGTTTATTACTGCTGTTGTAGTTTATTACTGCTGTAGTTTATTACTGCTGTTGTAGTTTATTACTGCTGTAGTTTATTACTGCTGTTGTAGTTTATTACTGCTGTTGTAGTTTATTACTGCTGTTGTAGTTTATTACTGCTGCTGTAGTTTATTACTGCTGTTGTAGTTTATTACTGCTGTAGTTTATTACTGCTGTTGTAGTTTATTACTGCTGTTGTAGTTTATTACTGCTGTTGTAGTTTATTACTGCTGTTGTAGTTTATTACTGCTGTAGTTTATTACTGCTGTTGTAGTTTATTACTGCTGTTGTAGTTTATTACTGCTGTTGTAGTTTATTACTGCTGTAGTTTATTACTGCTGTTGTAGTTTATTACTGCTGTAGTTTATTACTGCTGTTGTAGTTTATTACTGCTGTTGTAGTTTATTACTGCTGTTGTAGTTTATTACTGCTGTTGTAGTTTATTACTGCTGTAGTTTATTACTACTGTTGTAGTTTATTACTGCTGTTGTAGTTTATTACTGTTGTTGTAGTTTATTACTGCTGTTGTAGTTTATTACTGCTGTAGTTTATTACTACTGTTGTAGTTTATTACTGCTGTTGTAGTTTATTACTGCTGTTGTAGTTTATTACTGCTGTTGTAGTTTATTACTACTGTTGTAGTTTATTACTGCTGTTGTAGTTTATTACTGCTGTAGTTTATTACTGTTGTAGGTTATTACTGCTGTTGTAGTTTATTACTGCTGTTGCAGTTTATTACTGCTGTAGTTTATTACTGCTGTTGTAGTTTATTACTGCTGTAGTTTATTACTGCTGTTGTAGTTTATTACTGCTGTTGTAGTTTATTAATAATGTAGTTTATTACTGCTGTTGTAGTTTATTACTGCTGTAGTTTATTACTGCTGTTGTAGTTTATTACTGCTGTTGTAGTTTATTACTGCTGTTGTAGTTTATTACTGCTGTTGTAGTTTATTACTGCTGTAGTTTATTACTGCTGTTGTAGTTTATTACTGCTGAAGTTTATTACTGTTGTAGTTTATTACTGCTGTTGTAGTTTATTACTGCTGTTGTAGTTTATTACTGCTGTAGTTTATTACTGCTGTTGTAGTTTATTACTGCTGTTGTAGTTTATTACTGCTGTTGTAGTTTATTACTGCTGTTGTAGTTTATTACTCCTGTTGTAGTTTATTACTGCTGTTGTAGTTTATTACTGCTGTAGTTTATTACTGCTGTTGTAGTTTATTACTGCTGTGTTAGTTTATTACTAATGTAGTTTATTACTGCTGTTGTAGTTTATTACTGCTGTAGTTTATTACTGCTGTTGTAGTTTATTACTGCTGTTGTAGTGTATTACTGCTGTTGTAGTTTATTACTGCTGTTGTAGTTTATTACTGCTGCTGTAGTTTATTACTGCTGTTGTAGTTTATTACTGCTGTAGTTTATTACTGCTGTTGTAGTTTATTACTGCTGTTGTAGTTTATTACTGCTGTTGTAGTTTATTACTGCTGCTGTAGTTTATTACTGCTGTTGTAGTTTATTACTGCTGTAGTTTATTACTGCTGTTGTAGTTTATTACTGCTGTTGTAGTTTATTACTGCTGTTGTAGTTTATTACTGCTGTTGTAGTTTATTACTGCTGTAGTTTATTACTGCTGTTGTAGTTTATTACTGCTGTTGTAGTTTATTACTGCTGTTGTAGTTTATTACTGCTGTAGTTTATTACTGCTGTTGTAGTTTATTACTGCTGTAGTTTATTACTGCTGTTGTAGTTTATTACTGCTGTTGTAGTTTATTACTGCTGTTGTAGTTTATTACTGCTGTTGTAGTTTATTACTGCTGTTGTAGTTTATTACTGCTGTTGTAGTTTATTACTGCTGTTGTAGTTTATTACTGCTGTTGTAGTTTATTACTGCTGTTGTAGTTTATTACTGCTGTTGTAGTTTATTACTGCTGTTGTAGTTTATTACTGCTGTTGTAGTTTATTACTGCTGTTGTAGTTTATTACTGCTGTTGTAGCTGTTGTAGTTTATTACTGCTGTTGTAGTTTATTACTGCTGTTGTAGTTTATTACTGCTGTTGTAGTTTATTACTGCTGTTGTAGTTTATTACTGCTGTTGTAGTTTATTACTGCTGTAGTTTATTACTGCTGTTGTAGTTTATTACTGCTGTTGTAGTTTATTACTGCTGTTGTAGTTTATTACTGCTGTTGTAGTTTATTACTGCTGTTGTAGTTTATTACTGCTGTTGTAGTTTATTACTGCTGTAGTTTATTACTGTTGTAGTTTATTACTGCTGTTGTAGTTTATTACTGCT
>NW_027195037.1:515000-675000 GCF_038502225.1 Cherax quadricarinatus
GAGAATGAGTGAAGGTGAGTGTGGAAAGTGAGTTATGCAGTCTGCCAGTCATAACAGCTGGGGCAGGTTGATGACTGCTGAGGGAACTTGGTGTCCAAGTGGACCACTTACCACTTATTATATTCTAGCAGTTAAGAATGTTTCAGGATTATCAAGACATTTACCGCGCGATGTTTCACCCGCCAGACGTGTTTCAGTTTTTTTTAATTTCCTCATTAGTTAGATATATTTCTAAGGTTGTATGTAGCCTAACCTACCCCAGCCTAACCTACCCCAGCCTAACCTACCCCAGCCTAACCTACCCCAGCCTAACCTACCCCAGCCTAACCTACCCCAGCCTAACCTACCCCAGCGTAACCTACCCCAGCCTAACCTACCCCAGCCTAACCTACCCCAGCGTAACCTACCCCAGCGTAACCTACCCCAGCCTAACCTACCCCAGCCTAACCTACCCCAGCCTAACCTACCCCAGCCTAACCTACCCCAGCCTAACCTACCCCAGCGTAACTTAACCCAGTGTAACTTAACCCAGTGTAACTTAACCCAGCCTAACCTACCCCAGCGTAACCTACCCCAGCCTAACCTACCCCAGCCTAACCTACCCCAGCCTAACCTACCCCAGCCTAACCTACCCCAGCCTAACCTACCCCAGCCTAACCTACCCCAGCCTAACCTACCCCAGCCTAACCTACCCCAGCCTAACCTACCCCAGCCTAACCTACCCCAGCCTAACCTACCCCAGCCTAACCTACCCCAGCCTAACCTACCCCAGCCTAACCTACCCCAGCCTAACCTACCCCAGCCTAACCTACCGCAGCCTAACCTACCCCAGCCTAACCTACCCCAGCGTAACTTAACCCAGTGTAACTTAACCCAGTGTAACTTAACCCAGCCTATCCTACCCCAGCCTATCCTACCCCAGCCTATCCTACCACAGCCTATCCTACCCCAGCCTATCCTACCACAGCCTATCCTACCACAGCCTATCCTACCACAGCCTATCCTACCCCAGCCTATCCTACCCCAGCCTATCCTACCACAGCCTATCCTACCCCAGCCTATCCTACCCCAGCGTAACTTAACCCAGCGTAACTTAACCCAGCGTAACTTAACCCAGCCTAACCTACCCCAGCCTAACCTACCTCAGCCTAACCTACCCCAGCCTAACCTACCCCAGCCTAACCTACCCCAGCGTAACTTAACCCACCGTAACTTAACCCAGCGTAACTTAACCCAGCCTAACCTACCCCAGCCTAACCTACCCCAGCGTAACTTAACCCAGCGTAACTTAACCCAGCGTAACTTAACCCAGCGTAACTTAACCCAGCGTAACTTAACCCAGCGTAACTTAACCCAGCGTAACTTAACCCAGCGTAACTTAACCCAGCGTAACTTAGCCCAGCGTAACTTAACCCAGCCTAACCTACCCCAGCCTAACCTACCCCAGCGTAACTTAACCCAGTGTAACTTAACCCAGCCTAACCTACCCCAGCATAACTTAACCCAGCGTAACTTAACCCAGCGTAACTTAACCCAGCCTAACCTACCCCAGTCTAACCTACCTCAGCCTAACCTACCCCAGCCTAACCTACCCCAGCCTAACCTACACCAGCGTAAATTAACCCAGCGTAACTTAACCCAGTGAAACTTAACCCAGCCTAACCTACCCCAGCCTAACCTACCCCAGCCTAACCTACCCCAGCGTAACTTAAAACAGTGTAACTTAACCCAGCCTAACCTACCCCAGCCTAACCTACCCCAGCGTAACCTACCCCAGCCTAAAATACCCCAGCGTAACTTAACCCAGTGTAACTTAACCCAGCGTAACTTAACCCAGCGTAACTTAACCCAGCGTAACTTAACCCAGCCTAACCTACCCCAGCCTAACCTACCCCAGCCTAACCTACCCCAGCGTAACTTAACCCAGCGTAACTTAACCCAGCGTAACTTAACCCAGCCTAACCTACCCCAGCCTAACCTACCCCGGCCTAACCTACCCCAGCCAAACCTACCCCAGCGTAACTTAACCAAGCGTAACTTAACCCAGCGTAACTTAACCCAGCCTAACCTACCCCAGCCTAACCTACCCCGGCCTAACCTACCCCAGCCTAACCTACCCCAGCGTAACTTAACCCAGCGTAACTTAGCCCAGCCTAACCTACCCCAGCCAAACCTACCCCGGCCTAACCTACCCCAGCCAAACCTACCCCAGCGTAACCTAACCCAGCGTTACTTAACCCAGCGTAACTTAACCTAGCCTAACCTACCCCAGCCTAACCTACCCCGGCCTAACCTACCCCAGCCTAACCTACCCCAGCGTAACTTAACCCAGCGTAACTTAACCCAGCGTAACTTAACCCAGATTAACCTACCCCAGCCTAACCTACCCCAGCCTAACCTACCCCAGCCTAACCTACCCCAGCGTAACTTAACCCAGCGTAACTTAACCCAGCGTAACTTAACCCAGCCTAACCTACCCCAGCCTAACCTACCCCGGCCAAACCTACCCCAGCCTAACCTACCCCAGCGTAACTTAACCCAGCGTAACTTAACCCAGCGTAACTTAACCCAGCCTAACCTACCCCAGCCTAACCTACCCCAGCCTAACCTACCCCAGCCTAACCTACCCCAGCGTAACTTAACCCAGCGTAAATTAACCCAGATTAACCTACCCCAGCCTAACCTACCCCAGCCTAACCTACCCCAGCCTAACCTACCCCAGCCTAACCTACCCCAGCGTAACTTAACCCAGCGTAACTTAACCCACCCTAACCTACCGCAGCCTAACCTACCCCAGTATAACCTACTTCGGCCTAACCTACCTCAGCCTAACCTACCCCAGCCTAACCTAACCCAGCCTAACTTACCCCAGCCTAACCTAACCAAGCGTAACTTAACCCAGCCTAACCTAACCAAGCCTAACCTAACCCAGCCTAACTTAACCCAGCTTAAGTTAACCCAGCCTAACCTAACCCAGCCTAACTTAACGCAGCCTAAGTTAACCCAGCCTAACCTACCCCAGCGTAACCTAACCCAGCCTAACTTAACCCAGCCTAACCTACCCCAGCCTAACCTAACCCAGCCTAACCTGCCCCAGCCTAACCTAACCCAGCCTAACTTAACCCAGCGTAACCTACCCCAGCCTAACCTAACCCAGCCTAACCTAATCCAGCCTAACTTAACCCAGCCTAACCTAACCCAGCTTTACCTAACCTAGCCTAACCTAACCCAGCCTAACGTAGCCCAAGCTTAACCTACCTCAGCCTAACCTAACCCAGCCTAACCTAACCCAGCTTAACCTAACCAGCCTAATCTAACCAATCCTAACCTAACCCAGCCTAACTTAACCCAGCCTAACCTAACCCAGCCTAACCTAACCCAGCCTAACCTAACCCAGCTTAACTTAACCCAGCCTAACCTACCCCCAGCCTAACCTAACCCAGCCTAACCTAATCCAGCCTAACCTAACTCAGCCTAACCTAACCCAGCCTAACCTAACCCAGCCTAACCTAACCCAGCCTAACTTAACCCAGCCTAACCTACCCCAGCCTAACCTAACCCAGCCTAACCTAACCCAGCTTAACCTAACCCAGCCTAACCTAACCCAACCTAACCTAACCCAACCTAACTTAACCCTGCCTAACCTAACCTAGCCTAACCTAACCCAGCCTAACCTAACCCAGCCTAACCTAACCCAGCCAAACCTAACCCAGCCTAACTTAATTCAGCCTAACCTTACCCAGCCTAACCTTACCCAATCTAACCTAACCCAGCCTAACCTAACCCAACCTAATCTAACCCAGCCTAACCTTACCCAGTCTAACCTAACCCAGCCTAACCTAACCCACCCTAACCTAACCCAGCCTAACCTAACCCAGCCTAACCAAATCCAGCCTAACCTAACCCAGCCTAACATAACTAAGCCTAACCTTACCAAGCCTAACCTAACCCAGCCTAACCTAATCCAGCCTAACCTAACCCAGCCTAACCTTACCCAGCCTAAACTAACCCAGTTTAACCTAACCCAGCCTAACCTAACCCAGCCTAACCTAACCCAGCCTAACATAACTAAGCCTAACCTAACCCAGCCTAACCTAGCCCAGCCTAACCTAACCCAGCCTAACTTAACCCAGCCTTACTTAAACCAGCCTAACCTTACCCAGCCTAACCTTACCCAGTCTAACCTAACCCAGCCTAACCTAACCCAACCTAACCTAACCCAGCCTAACCTTACACAATCTAACCTAACCCAGCCTAACCTAACCCAGCCTAACCTAACCCAGCCTAACCTAACCCAGCCTAACCTAACCCAGCCTAACCTAACCCAGCCTAACATAACTAAGCCTAACCTTACCAAGCCTAACCTAACCCAGCCTAACCTAATCCAGCCTAACCTAACCGAGCCTAACCTTACCCAGCCTAACCTAACCCCGCCTAACCTAGCCCAGCCTAACCTAACCCAGCCTAACCTAACCCAGCCTAACCTAACCCAGCCTAACCTAACCCAGCCTAACCTAACCCAGCTTAACCTAACCCAGCCTAACCTAACCCAGCTTAACCTTACCCAGCCTAATCTAACCAAGCCTAACCTTACCCAGCCTAACCTAACCCAGCCTAACCTACCCAGTCTAACTTAACCCAGCCTAACTTAACCCAGCCTAACCTTACCCAGCCTAACATAACCCAGCCTCATCTAACCCAGCCTAACCTACCCCAGCCTAACCTAACCCAACCTAACCTAACCCAGCCTAACCTAACCCAGCCTAACCTAACCCAGCCTAACCTAACTCAGCCTAACATTACCAAGCCTAACCTAATCCAGCCTAACCTAATCCAGCCTAACCTAACCCAGCCTAACCTAACCCAGCCTAACCTCACCCAGCCTAACCTAACCCAGCCTAACTTAACCCAGCCTAACCTACCCCAGCCTAACCTAACCCAGCCTAACCTAACCCAGCTTAACCTAACCCAGCCTAACCTAACCCAACCTAACTTAACCCTGCCTAACCTAACCTAGCCTAACAAAACCCAGCCTAACCTTACCCAGTCTAACCTAACCCAGCCTAACCTAACCCAACCTAACTTAACCCAGCCTAACCTTACCCAGTCTAACCTAACCCAGCCTAACCTAACCCATCCTAACCTAACCCAGTCTAACCTAACCCAGCCTAACCTAACCCATCCTAACCTAACCCAGTTGTGGCATGCAAAGAGTACGTAACCTTTATTCGGCGCATGGACACACCCTCATTTACAGGCTATCTCCCCCAACCAGCGAACCAGGTTGCTAAGAGTTGATGATGGGGCCCCATCGTTCAACTAGTGACCAGGTTCTAGCCAATAAGAAGGTGGGATTGACAATCGCAGAGGTTATGTGGATACCGCTCTCCTGTCTGCCCTTGTCATTCCCATTCTAGAGCTGGTTGAAGCACGGTCTGCTATCTTGTGGCTTCTATTTCTGCCTTGCTTACCGTGGAGTGCACTATATTTATCACTGTACATAGTGTACATATTGCTGTTATAAATTGGTGAAGGATAATATAAGTCTAAACTTTTTCTACTGTGTTTATTTGCTCCCATTACACCTGGGATAACAGGCCATTTGAAATCCTAGGTTGTAATATGGGTAGCCTGTCCGAGAGCTGGACTTAGAGAAACGGTTGAGCTTAGGGTGAAGCTTGTAGCAGGAACATTGTGTAGCTTGCTGTTTCGCTTCGCTTTACAAATTTTGCGTGTCAGTTGCTTATGATCAGCCTTGCTATTGTGTGATCGTTCAACAGCTCGCTACTAGCTTGTTCAGTGTGCTCGCTTCGCTACGGTCAATCTTGTGTGCAGTCGGCTTTGCTTGTATGCGTATTCTGCAATCGTACTGTGCATAGCTAAGCGTGTTCTGCAAATTAAAGTGTTACGTTGGGGTATTCGTACTGTGCATAGCGAATAACTTATGCCACCTAGACGAGTCAGACGCCTGGTGTCGGCATATACTTTGCATAACCTACCTAAATTGTCCCTACAGCGTTGTTGGCAAATTGCTCGTTCCATTGGCATTCCCTATAAACGCACTCTCACAGCTGCGCAACTGCGTTCACTTATTGCTGACATACTTATTGAAGAAGAGATGGCACATCAAACTCCTCCCTCTACGGGAGCTAAGGAAAAAACTCTTATGTTCTCGCATGAGGAAGATGATACACCTACGGAGCAAAATGGTCAGTATGGTGCAGCTGGGTTGTCTCAAGGTGAATCAGCGTCGTTGGCACTTGAGCTGGCAAAAATCACGCTGGAGCAAACTAGGGAACAGAGAGCATTCGCAAGGGAAGAATTTGATAGGGAAAGAGAAAGGAGGCAGTTTTCGCATTCTGTAAACGATTTCAGTTTACAAAAAGCAGTACAGCTTGTTCCCCGCTTCAATGAGGCCGAACCAGAGCAATTTTTCGAAAGCTTCGAAAATCAGGCTCGAGCCTTGAGGTGGCCGGAACAGCACTGGGCAGCGTTGGTTCATACAGCATTATTGGGTAAGGCACAGGAATTTACGTCGGTATTAACTGACGCTGAATTCTCTGATTATCAAGTAGTGAAGACCACAGTGTTGGGAGCATATACATGTATCCCAGCTAAATATCGTAAGACCTTCAAATTGAACAGGCGGCAGCTTGGTCAATCCCTGGTGGACTTTGTGAGACAGCAAACCAAAGCTTTTACCAGCTGGTATAAAGCGAGTGGTGTCTCTAACTTTGAGGAGCTGGTGCAGCTAATTCTGATTGATAACCTGCTGGAGTCTGTGGGACCAGAGGTTCGTGTCTTTCTGCAGGATCGTGACTTAACCACTGCATTGGAGGCGGCCAGGTTGGCTGATACCTTCGAAACGAACCGCTCCTTGTCCGAGCGGTCCCGTCTCTCTTTTCAACAGTCTGGCGTGAGCAGAGATCGACAACATTGGAGAATGAAGTGCCAGCCGGAGGGAGAGCGTCTACGTCATCCAACCAAGTCACCTGGTGAGCCACGCTTCTCAACATATGGTCCCCCTGCGGAGAGGCAAACTACTTATGGAGCATCTCGACAACAATATCCAGAGAGGCACCAGCCAGAACGACACCACTTGCAACGTCATCAGGGAGTAAAGGGCAAGCCTGTCGTCTGCTTCAGGTGCAATAAAGTAGGTCACATCAGTTCCAACTGCCCCCAAAAACCTCAACCCATCGGGAAAATCTCTAATATCCCTAGTAACATGTCCCCTAGAGAAGTAGAAAAAGGTATGGCCCCTTATTATTGCGAAAGTCTTATTTCCCTTCAGGAAAACTCAGAACCAACTAAAGTAAATACCTTTAGAGATACTGGAGCATATTGCTCACTTGTCAGAGAAGGAATATTACCCCTTTCAGAGAATACTTCCTTGAATTCCTCAGTTTTATTGGAAGCCTATGGAGGAGCTATATATTCAGTTCCTTTGCATAAAATTTATGTACAGTGCAAATATTACACTGGGTACTTGACTGTAGGTATCTCAAAAGGATTTCCCATGAAAAATGCCATGTTATTACTGGGTAATAACATTACTACTGTTACTTCGTGTCCTGAACCTATAATGATTAATGCTTCTCCAGTGTTGGCCATAACTCGGGCAACATCCCAAGGGTTGTCTGGGGAGAATGTTGACCTATCCTTGGACGACTCCGATCTCGGAATAGCCACGTTGTTTTATGAGACACACCGGCCGGAGTCTCGTAAATCAAGTGAACAGACCCCGATCAAGCCTTCCTATTCCCAGGTTGCAGGATTGCCAGATGTCTCTGTTTCCATGCCCGAGGGACTGTCCTTCCGGGAGGAACAACGAAAGGACCCTTCTTTAAAATTCGCTTTTCAGGCAGCCATGGGTAAATCCTCTTTGGGTCATCCAGTCAAGTATGAAGTTAAAAATGATTATTTGGTTTGCACTGAGACTGGTAAGGAGATAGAGGGCCGGCAATTATACGACAGGTTAGTGGTTCCAACCAAGTATAGACCTCAGATATTAAATATAGCTCATAATACGTCATCAGGAGGTCACTTAGGAATTACAAAAACCTTGTATAGAATCACAAAAGAATTTTATTGGCCAAAATTAAAGAAAGATGTAAAGAATCATATTAGGTGTTGCCGAGAATGTCAGCAAGTTGGAAAACCTGGACATTCCATTAAACCTGCACCTCTCCAACCCATACCTGCTGATGGAGAACCTTTTGCAGATTTAATTATAGATTGTGTAGGTCCACTACCTAAGTCAAAGTCTGGAAATCAGTATTTATTTACAATTATGGATAAAGTAACCAGATATCCTGAAGCGATCCCAATGCGTAGTATCAATACTAAAGCTATTCTCAAAGCTTTAACAAAATTCATTTCTTGTTTTGGCATTCCTAAAACTATACAAAGTGATCAAGGTACTAACTTCACTGCCAAAGCATTTAGGGAAGTATTAACTAGGCTAGGGATAATTCACAACTTATCCACTGCCTATCACCCTCAGTCCCAAGGCGCCTTGGAAAGATTCCACCAAACATTAAAAACAATGATGAGAAGTTTTTGCATGCACTTTCCGACAGATTGGGATGAATCTCTACCTTTGTTGCTGTTCTCAGTACGGGAGACGGTGCAAGAGTCTACAGGGTATAGTCCGTTTGAGCTGATCTTTGGGCACAATGTACGAGGTCCTCTTCGGGTGCTCAAAGAAGGATGGATGGGAGAAGACGTAAGCTCAGCACTCTACAACCCGTCTTCAAGGTTGCAGGTGGCACGTGAGTTAGCCACGGCTAACCTAAAGACAGCTCAAAGTAAGATGAAACAGAGGTATGACAGAAGTGCACAATTCCGCTCCTTCCATCCAGGAGACAAGGTGTTGGTGCAGGAACCTATACCTGGCCACACCTTGAAAGCTAGATTTACGGGACCTATGCAGATAGTAAGTAGATTATCTGATTTAAATTATGTGGTAGCTCCCATTGATAAGACCTCAAAAACAAAAACTTACCACATTAATCAAATCAAGGCCTTTCATACACCAGATAAAGTCCCAGTAATGACTCTGTCCTCTACCTCTGAGGACGACTCTGACTCTTTGCACTCTATCTCTGAAATTAATACTAAACTTTCAAATTCTGTCCTCCTCAAGGATCCTAGCCCGTTAATGGATGGATTATCTGAAATACAAGCAACCAATTTAACTGAGCTTCTACAGTCATATCCTAATATTTTTTCGGATGTGCCGAAAAAATGTACGTTAGGTTACCATGATGTAGATGTGGGAAAATCTAAACCAATTAAACTCTCCCCCTACAGAGCTAATCCTGAAAAGCAAAGGCTACTTCAGCAGGAAGTAGACTTCTTGTTAGAACATGGTTTAGTGGAGGAGTCATCTAGTCCATGGGCTTCACCGTGCATCCTAGTAAAAAAGGCTGATGGAGGGTTTCGTATGTGCACAGACTACCGTAAAGTGAACGAGGTCACAATCACAGATGCTTACCCTCTTCCTCGTCTGGATGACGTAATTGACTTTGTGGGTAAGGCTACTTTTGTGTCCAAATTAGATCTCCTTAAAGGTTACTATCAGGTACCTTTGACAGATAAGGCGAAGGAAATCTCTGCCTTCGTGATTCCAGGAGGTCATTATCAGTATACAGTTACCCCCTTCGGAATGAAAAATTCCCCCTCTTCATTCCAGAAACTCATCCATCAGGCTATTAAAGGACTTGAAGGCACGGCAGCATACCTAGATGATATTGTTGTGGTGTCTGATACTTGGGATCAACACCTACTTAGACTTAAAGCTCTGTTTGAGACCTTTAAGAATTCCCAATTAACAGTTAATTTATCTAAATCTTCCTTTGGCCAGGCCACTATCACTTTTCTAGGCCATGAAGTAGGTAGTGGTAATGTTGCACCTAAACTTGCTAAAGTTCTTTCGATTAAAGATTATCCAGTTCCTCATGATAGGAAATCTCTTCAACGTTTCCTAGGCATGATAGGATTTTACAGAAGATTCTGTAAGAATTTCTCAGATATTGTAGCCCCTCTTACCTCTCTTACCAGTCATAAAGTTCCCTTTAATTGGACGTCAGATTGTAACACTGCTTTTAATAAAGCAAAAAGATTATTGTGCTCTGCACCCATTCTCCTGTCTCCAGACTTCTCCAAACCTTTTTCATTACAGGTTGATGCTTGTGAGTCTGGGGTTGGGGCGGTACTATTACAAATCGGGAACAAGGAGCTGCAGCCAATCGCATACTTTTCAGCTAAGTTCCAGCCACATCAGAGAGCTTACTCTACCATTGAAAAAGAAGCCCTCGCGCTGGTAATGGCTTTGGAACATTTCGATGTTTATGTGGGCCAGACATCGCAGGTGGTCACAGTCTACAGTGATCACAACCCGTTAGTCTATCTCCAAGCCATGAAGAATCACAACACAAGGCTTATGCGTTGGACGCTCAGGCTGCAGCCCTACAACCTGAAAATAAATTATATTGCCGGCAAAGAAAATGTGTTGGCAGACTCTTTGTCAAGAGTCTAGTTTAATATTTTATTTAGGTTAGGATGTATTTGTGGTAACCCCCCTTTCAAGCTCTTTTTTTTTATCCCCTGATGTGGGGTTTTTTTTTTAGTGAGGGGATACGGGCTACCGTCCGCTTGTATCTTGGACCTATGTTGGCCTATCTGACTGCTGTCTCACTCTGAGTTTAGGGTTTGGCTTTTGGTCACTAGGAAAGCTGAGCTCTATCTAAGAGTTGGATGGTGGAGAGGATAGGCGGTCCCATTATTTTGTGCCATGGCGGCACGGTTACCACTGGGAGGTGGCAGCCTAATCCTGAGCCTTCTCGGGGGTGGGGGTGTGGCATGCAAAGAGTACGTAACCTTTATTCGGCGCATGGACACACCCTCATTTACAGGCTATCTCCCCCAACCAGCGAACCAGGTTGCTAAGAGTTGATGATGGGGCCCCATCGTTCAACTAGTGACCAGGTTCTAGCCAATAAGAAGGTGGGATTGACAATCGCAGAGGTTATGTGGATACCGCTCTCCTGTCTGCCCTTGTCATTCCCATTCTAGAGCTGGTTGAAGCACGGTCTGCTATCTTGTGGCTTCTATTTCTGCCTTGCTTACCGTGGAGTGCACTATATTTATCACTGTACATAGTGTACATATTGCTGTTATAAATTGGTGAAGGATAATATAAGTCTAAACTTTTTCTACTGTGTTTATTTGCTCCCATTACACCTGGGATAACAGGCCATTTGAAATCCTAGGTTGTAATACCAGTCTAACCTAACCCAGCCTAACCTAATCCAGCCTAACCTAACCCAGCCTAACATAACTAAGCCTAACCTTACCAAGCCTAACCTAACCCAGCCTAACCTAATCCAGCCTAACCCCAGCCTAACTTAAACCAGGCTAACCTTACCCAGCCTAACCTTACCCAGTCTAACCTAACCCAGCCTAACCTAACCCAACCTAACCTAACCCAGCCTAACCTTACCCTGTCTAACCTAACCCAGCCTAACCTAACACAGCCTAACCTAACCCAGCCTAACCTAACCCCGCCTAACCTAACCCAGCCTAACATAACTAAGCCTAACCTTACCAAGCCTAACCTAACCCAGCCTAACCTAACCCAGTCTAACTTAACCCAGCCTAACCTACCCCAGCCTAACCTAACCCAGCCTAACCTGCCCCAGCCTAACCTAACCCAGCCTAACTTAACCCAGCGTAACCTACCCCAGCCTAACCTAACCCAGCCCAACCTAATCCAGCCTAACTTAACCCAGCCTAACCTAACCCAGCTTTACCTAACCTAGCCTAACCTAACCCAGCCTAACGTAGCCCAAGCTTAACCTACCTCAGCCTAACCTAACCCAGCCTAACCTAACCCAGCTTAACCTAACCAGCCTAATCTAACCAATCCTAACCTAACCCAGCCTAACTTAACCCAGCCTAACCTAACCCAGCCTAACCTAACCCAGCCTAACCTAACCCAGCTTAACTTAACCCAGCCTAACCTACCCCCAGCCTAACCTAACCCAGCCTAACCTAATCCAGCCTAACCTAACTCAGCCTAACCTAACCCAGCCTAACCTAACCCAGCCTAACCTAACCCAGCCTAACTTAACCCAGCCTAACCTACCCCAGCCTAACCTAACCCAGCCTAACCTAACCCAGCTTAACCTAACCCAGCCTAACCTAACCCAACCTAACCTAACCCAACCTAACTTAACCCTGCCTAACCTAACCTAGCCTAACCTAACCCAGCCTAATCTAACCCAGCCTAACCTAACCCAGCCTAACCTAACCCAGCCTAACTTAACTCAGCCTAACCTTACCCAGCCTAACCTTACCCAATCTAACCTAACCCAGCCTAACCTAACCCAACCTAATCTAACGCAGCCTAACCTTACCCAGTCTAACCTAACCCAGCCTAACCTAACCCACCCTAACCTAACCCAGCCTAACCTAACCCAGCCTAACCTAATCCAGCCTAACCTAACCCAGCCTAACATAACTAAGCCTAACCTTACCAAGCCTAACCTAACCCAGCCTAACCTAATCCAGCCTAACCTAACCCAGCCTAACCTTACCCAGCCTAAAGTAACCCAGTTTAACCTAACCCAGCCTAACCTAACCCAGCCTAACCTAACCCAGCCTAACATAACCCAGCCTAACCTAACCCAGCCTAACCTAGCCCAGCCTAACCTAACCCAGCCTAACTTAACCCAGCCTTACTTAAACCAGCCTAACCTTACCCACCCTAACCTTACCCAGTCTAACCTAACCCAGCCTAACCTAACCCAACCTAACCTAACCCAGCCTAACCTTACACAATCTAACCTAACCCAGCCTAACCTAACCCAGCCTAACCTAACCCAGCCTAACCTAACCCAGCCTAACCTAACCCAGCCTAACCTAACCCAGCCTAACATAACTAAGCCTAACCTTACCAAGCCTAACCTAACCCAGCCTAACCTAATCCAGCCTAACCTAACCGAGCCTAACCTTACCCAGCCTAACCTAACCCAGCCTAACCTAGCCCAGCCTAACCTAACCCAGCCTAACCTTACCCAGCCTAACCTAACCCAGCCTAACCTAACCCAGCCTAACCTAACCCAGCTTAACCTAACCCAGCCTAACCTAACCCAGCTTAACCTTACCCAGCCTAATCTAACCAAGCCTAACCTTACCCAGCCTAACCTAACCCAGCCTAACCTACCCAGTCTAACTTAACCCAGCCTAACTTAACCCAGCCTAACCTTACCCAGCCTAACCTAACCCAGCCTCATCTAACCCAGCCTAACCTACCCCAGCCTAACCTAACCCAACCTAACCTAACCCAGCCTAACCTAACCCAGCCTAACCTAACCCAGCCTAACCTAACTCAGCCTAACATTACCAAGCCTAACCTAATCCAGCCTAACCTAATCCAGCCTAACCTAACCCAGCCTAACCTAACCCAGCCTAACCTAACCCAGCCTAACCTAACCCAGCCTAACTTAACCCAGCCTAACCTACCCCAGCCTAACCTAACCCAGGCTAACCTAACCCAGCTTAACCTAACCCAGCCTAACCTAACCCAACCTAACTTAACCCTGCCTAACCTAACCTAGCCTAACCTAACCCAGCCTAACCTTACCCAGTATAACCTAACCCAGCCTAACCTAACCCAACCTAACCTAACCCAGCCTAACCTTACCCAGTCTAACCTAACCCAGCCTAACCTAACCCATCCTAACCTAACCCAGTCTAACCTAACCCAGCCTAACCTAACCCATCCTAACCTAACCCAGTCTAACCTAACCCAGCCTAACCTAATCCAGCCTAACCTAACCCAGCCTAACATAACTAAGCCTAACCTTACCAAGCCTAACCTAACCCAGCCTAACCTAATCCAGCCTAACCTAACCCAGCCTAACCTTACCCAGCCTAATCTAACCCAGTTTAACCTAACCCAGCCTAACCTATCCCAGCCTAACCTAACCCAGCCTAACATAACCCAGCCTAACCTAACCCAGCCTAACCTAGCCCAGCCTAACCTAACCCAGCCTAACCTAACCCAGCCTAACTTAAACCAGGCTAACCTTACCCAGCCTAACCTTACCCAGTCTAACCTAACCCAGCCTAACCTAACCCAACCTAACCTAACCCAGCCTAACCTTACCCTGTCTAACCTAACCCAGCCTAACCTAACACAGCCTAACCTAACCCAGCCTAACCTAACCCCGCCTAACCTAACCCAGCCTAACATAACTAAGCCTAACCTTACCAAGCCTTACCTAACCCAGCCTAACCTAATCCAGCCTAACCTAACCCAGCCTAACCTTACCCAGCCTAATCTAACCCAGTTTAACCTAACCCAGCCTAACCTAACCCAGCCTAACCTAACCCAGCCTAACATAACCCAGCCTAACCTAACCCAGCCTAACCTAGCCCAGCCTAACCTAATCCAGCCTAACCTTACCCAGCCTAACCTAACCCAGCCTAACCTAACCCAGCCTAACCTAACCCAGCTTAACCTAACCCAGCCTAACCTAACCCAGCTTAACCTTACCCAGCCTAATCTAACCAAGCCTAACCTTACCCAGCCTAACCTAACCCAGCCAAACCTAACCCAGCCTAACCTAACCCAGCCTAACTTAACCCAGCCTAACCTTACCCAGCCTAACCTAACCCAGCCTAATCTAACCCAGCCTAATCTAACCCAGCCTAACCTACCCCAGCCTAACCTAACCCAACCTAACCTAACCCAGCCTAACCTAACCCAGCCTAACCTAACCCAGCCTAACCTAACTCAGCCTAACCTTACCAAGCCTAACCTAACCCAGCGTAACCTAACCCAGCCTAACCTAACCCAGCTTAACCTAACCCAGCCTAACCTTACCCAGCCTAACCTAACCCAGTTTAACCTAACCCAGCCTAACCTAACTCAGCATAACCTAACCGAGCTTAACCTTACCCAGTCTAACCTAACCCAGCCTAACCTAACCCAGCCTAACCTCACCCAGCCTAACCTACCTCAGCCTAACCTAACCCAGCCGAACCTAACCCAGCCTAACCTAACCCAGCCTTACCTAACCCAACCTAACCTTACCCAACCTAACCCAACCCATCCTAACCTAACCCAGCCTACCCTAACTCAACCTAACCTAACCCAGCCTAACCAAACCCAGCCTTACCTAACCCACCCTAACCTTACCCAGCCTAACCTAACCCATCCTAACCTAACCCAGCCTAACCTAACTCAGCCTAACCTTTCCAAGCCTAACCTAACCCAGCCTAACCTAACCCAGCCTAACCTAACCCAGCCTAACCTAACCCAGCCTAACCTTACCCAGCCTAACCTAACCGAGCCTAACCTAACCCAGCCTAACCTAACCCAGCCTAACCTTACCCAGTCTAACCTAACCCATCCTAACCTAACCCAGCCTAATCTTACCCAGCCTAACCTTACCCAGCCCAACCTTACCCAGCCTAACCTAACCTAGCCTAACCTAACCCAGCTTAACCTAACCCAACCTAACCTTACCCAGCCTAACCTAACCCAGTTTAACCTAACCCAGCATAACCTAACTCAACATAACCTAACCCAGCTTAACCTTACCCAGTCTAACCTAACCCAGCCTAACCTAACCCAGCCTAACCTAACCCAGCCTAACCTACCTCAGCCTAACCTAACCCATCCTAACCTAACCCAGCCTACCCTAACTCAACCTAACCTAACCCAGCCTAACCAAACCCAGCCTTACCTAACCCAGCCTAACCTTACCAAGCCTAACCTAACCCATCCTAACCTAACCCAGCCTAACCTAACTCAGCCTAACCTTTCCAAGCCTAACCTAACCCAGCCTAACCTAACCCAGCCTATCCTAACTCAGCCTAACCTTACCAAGCCTAACCTAACCCAGCCTAACCTAACCCAGCCTAACCTTACGCAGCCTAACCTAACCCAGCCTAACCTAACCCAGCCTAACCTAACCCAGCCTAACCTTACCCAGTCTAACCTAACCCATCCTAACCTAACCCAGCCTAATCTTACCCAGCCTAACCTTACCCAGCCTAACCTTACCCAGCCTAACCTAATCCAGCCTAACCTAACCCAGCCTAACCTAACCCAGCCTAACCTAACCCAGCCTAACCTTACCCAGTCTAACCTCACCCATCCTAACCTAACCCAGCCTAACCTTACCCAGCCTAACCTTACCCAGCCTAACCTTACCCAGCCTAACCTAACGCAGCCTAACCTAACCCAGCCTAACCTAACCCAGCCTAACCTTACCCAGCCTAACCTTACCCAGCCTAACCTAACCCAGCCTAACCTAACCCAGCCTAACCTAACCCAGCCTAACCTAACCCAGCCTAACCTAACCCAGCCTAACCTAACCCAGCCTAACCTAACCCAGCCTAACTTAACCCAGCCTAACCTTACCCAGCCTAACCTAACCCAGCCTAACCTAACGCAGCCTAACCTAACCCAGCCTAACCTAACCCAGCCTAACCTTACCCAGCCTAACCTTACCCAGCCTAACCTAACCCAGCCTAACCTAACCCAGCCTAACCTAACCCAGCCTAACCTAACCCAGCCTAACCTTATCCAGCCTAACCTTACCCAGCCTAACCTAACCCTGCCTAACCTAACCCAGCCTAACCTAACCCAGCCTAACCTAACTCAGCCTAACCTTACGCAGCCTAACCTAACCCAGCCTAACCTAACGCAGCCTAACCTAACCCAGCCTAACTTAATCTAAGCTTGCGACGATTAGATTCAATATACTTCAAGTGTTCAGTTGAAACTCAGAACTTGGATTTAGGAGGCCCATAAATTGCTGTTGTAGTGAAACAATTACAGTTTTGCTCCTAGGTGAGTTAGAGCTTCATCGGTCACTCTCTCTCTCTTGTTCTTTGTCTCGTTAGTCTGCGTGGGTCAGTCCCGCCCTATATGTTATACAGTGTGTGTGGGACACTCGATTTATTAGTCACTCACCCTCTAACTTGTAGTCAATATGCGGAACTGATTTCATCAGTCATTATCTCATCAGTCAGTCTAACGCTTGCTTGGCCAGTCATTCTCACTCTGAGAAACATTAGTTTGATCAGTTACTCTCACTATGGACACTGTTACCTCCACCAGTCACTCTCATTGTCTTTATTATTTGCAAAAAGTAAATACAATCCCCACTCCTGGGATATTATTATCCACACTACAACACTATGGTGGCAAGCCATGTTCACTCTAAGCCACGGAACGGGTGGGAGTTGAACTCATGGTAAGTGAGACCTACAGCTCACAGGCCGGTGCGTTATGAACTCACTTGCCATGGATTCAACCCCCACCCGTTCCGTGGTTTGTTTACAATTGTGTTATTACGATTTCGTGAGTCGTGGTAACTTTCTTGTCCAGGTCTGGGAAGAATAGAAGGCGGGTGATGAATCTGAGAAAGTAATAGTCGATAACAAATCGGGAGAGATAAAAGGGGAGAAAACGATGAAAGAGAAGGAAGTTGGACGAGGTAGAGAGATATAGAGAGACGAGCAAAGGACAAAGGAGAAAAAGAGCAAGAAGAAAAGAAGTGAATAGATAGGGAAACTAACGAAGTAGCAGGACTGGACCGGCCATCTGGCAGTTCTAGCAAATGCCCATATGGCCACTAACCGAATGGGCCGGTGAGCCAGCCATCAGGCAAGCCATCAGGCAAGCTATCAGGCAAGCCATCTGGCTGGTCCGCTTCACGATTGCAAGTAAAAAAAACGGTAGATTGAAATTTAGATGAAGATTAACATACTACGTATAGACCACTTCAAAAATTATATAAAAGCCATTGGCCATTAATTAGGAGCTACCACTATTCACTTCAGGAATTTGTGTTTACATCCAAATATCCACAGGTGGCGCAGCGTCAGGCACAGAACTACTCTTCTATTAATATAATCTTCACCGTAGATGGCGGGCGAAGGTACACAAAGCTGATCTAGTTTTAGATTCTCTTGTACAGATACACAAGTCAACGGAGCACAGTGACACCTCAGTTTATATGTATCCTGCTTTCTACCAGTGATCCCTCAGAGGCTTTTATGAAGCCATCTTCTAGCCACGTTTATATCCAAGACTTTTCTGAGGGTAGCAAAAGTTTCAGGATATATTATAGCGCACCAGGTGATAATTATTGCACCAGGGAATGCTTCGTCAGGAGCGATAGGCCCTAAGTAAGCTACTTGTGACTCATTGTCGTCGGTTCCTGGTAGAAGAATTCTTTGCTGAGTTGCCTGTCTGTTTTGTTGCTTAGTTACTGCTGTGCTGTCCTCTCAATTTGCTGTGATGTCGCTTCTAATTCGCACACCTAGGATATGCGTGTTCCGTCTTTCCTCAGCATGTATTACTGAATCCGACTTAGATGCTTCGCCAACCAGTGGCTTCTTCGGTTCAATACAGAGAAAAATTGTTGAAAATTAGACAGAGCTTGAGGTAATCAGTCCCTCAGCCTGGAGTCGATGTGATCAGTCCGTCAATCTTGATAAGAGAAGGAGCTTAAATACTGTAGACATGTGAAGTCTCACCTGTCTACAACACACTTGCTGTACGCTGATGGACTGATCACATCTACTCCAGGCTGAGGGACTGATTACCTCAAATTCCTTCTGATCTTCAACAGTTCTTCTCTGTATTAAACCAAGGAAGCCACAGTGTGGCGGAACGTTTCCACAATAAAGATACTATAGTGTTGCACAAGTGATTACTTCATCATCCTGTGGGTTTACTGAGCCATTTATCAACACTGTAGGTTGTGCACTCAGCAAGTCTCCAGGGCATCACTATAGACTGTGTCGTTCATCAAGATAGAACCAGTTATGAACTTGTGGTACCAAGACGTGCTCCTTCGAACCTTTACCATCAACTGATGATGTCAATGATTTAACTCTCTGTCCTCTTCCTCTTAGTGAGTATACCAGCGCCAGCTTTTCCACCAATGCCGACAGCCCTAAGGGAGGTGCGAATGTTTTAGGAGTAATTGTAAAGGAAAATTGAAAAATTATGGAAAAAAATGTCTTCTTATCGAAAAATAGTACACAATTCTGGCAACATGTTGAAGTAATCAGTTTGTTTCTATCATTTTTCTAAGTATGTTTTTCCAAAAATGTAACTTTTGTTCTTTTTGTCATCAAAGAGACATGGTGGCAATTCGTGTTTTTTTCTTTTTTACTCCAAAAATTACGATTTTTATGAATGTTTCATTCTAAATACACTACATCGCAACTTCTCTGAGGACACCATCCAAGTGATAACAGTTCAGTCACCTGTGAGCTGTCAACGTAAGTTGAAGGTTGCAACATAGTGAAATGTGGCGCGCCATGACCATAGAGTTTTACAGAAAACGTAATATATGTATAACTCATGAATAAGATATTGACATTATTTTACATTTTTGGCGAAAAGCATTTATAGGAGTGTCATGATTATTGAACATGTTATTGAGTAATGATGGTTCTACTGGAAGAGAAAGGAGATTTGCGATATTTTTTTTTTATCGCTTTGCTTTTATTGATGTTTTTTCTTGCAAAACAATCCTTAAAAAAAATAATAAACTTCAACATTTTTTGTTATGCAATCTATTGACATTTTCGCTCAAATAGGGTTAGTACCAAGATTATCTATCCCTTATCTTTCATCTGATGTCAACTTGAGCATTGTACGTGATACCAATTTTGTAGATGAGGGAGAGTTTTATGTCCTATAGAATAGGGCACTATTTATTTTTTCTGTCTATCTTTAAGGCAAAAATTCACTACAAACGGAGTGTGTAGGCTTCAAATTCTGCTTAAATTACTGTATAAATTTCATCGAAATTGGAGCAAAAACCTGCCTTGGTCAGTAGGCCTGCTGCAGTGTTCCTTCTTTCTTATGTTCTTATGTTCCCTAAGGATTTGCAAGGTACTGGGATACACCTCCAAAACTTGTGCCTATTCGTTCCTCTCGCCATGGAGAGTCAAGTCGTTTTCTTTGGAGTATAGAAACCACCGTATAAAGGCAAGTACATCTCTGTCCTCCACCGGCCAGAGATGCGTATAACACCCAGAGACCAGAGATTATACATTTAACACCCAGAGACCAGAGATTATACATTTAACACCCAGAGACCAGAGATTATACATTTAACACCCAGAGACCAGAGATTATACATTTAACACCCAGAGACCAGAGATTATACATTTAACACCCAGAGACCAGAGATGATACATATAACACCCAGAGACCAGATGATACATATAACACCCAGAGACCAGATGATACATATAACACCCAGAGACCAGATGATACATATAACACCCAGAGACCAGATGATACATATAACACCCAGAGACCAGATGATACATATAACACCCAGAGACCAGATGATACATATAACACCCAGAGACCAGATGATACATATAACACCCAGAGACCAGATGATACATATAACACCCAGAGACCAGATGATACATATAACACCCAGAGACCAGATGATACATATAACACCCAGAGACCAGATGATACATATAACACCCAGAGACCAGATGATACATATAACACCCAGAGACCAGATGATACATATAACACCCAGAGACCAGATGATACATATAACACCCAGAGACCAGATGATACATATAACACCCAGAGACCAGATGATACATATAACACCCAGAGACCAGATGATACATATAACACCCAGAGACCAGATGATACATATAACACCCAGAGACCAGATGATACATATAACACCCAGAGACCAGATGATACATATAACACCCAGAGACCAGATGATACATATAACACCCAGAGACCAGATGATACATATAACACCCAGAGACCAGATGATACATATAACACCCAGAGACCAGATGATACATATAACACCCAGAGACCAGATGATACATATAACACCCAGAGACCAGATGATACATATAACACCCAGAGACCAGATGATACATATAACACCCAGAGACCAGATGATACATATAACACCCAGAGACCAGATGATACATATAACACCCAGAGACCAGATGATACATATAACACCCAGAGACCAGATGATACATATAACACCCAGAGACCAGATGATACATATAACACCCAGAGACCAGATGATACATATAACACCCAGAGAGTGGTGTCTGTTAGGTAACTTCCACCATTCTCAAGTCTTTTCTCTGACGTCTATCTCAGCTTTCAACGCGTTCTGACAAACATTTCCCAATGCATGATTTAAACGCATGTGCAACATCTGGGTATCTTACTTGTAAACGTTTCACCAGTCATGGGTTTTATCAGTTCAATAAAATATAATAGTAATACATACAGAAAGTAGTGGAAGAAGAGGTAATCAGTCCCTCATCCTAGGAGCAGGTGATGAGCACCGTAGGGTTGAAGAATCTGAAGAAGGCAAGAACACTGGGCTTATTTACTGGCGTCAGACGAGGCGTAACAGGCGGACGTTGTCGTCTGTCTTCCGAGGTACTTCATACCCCAGAAAGTTGAAGCGACTTGACCGACACTTAACCAATAAAAGTCCCGAGGATTTCTGGACGACACGACTATGAAAGACGAGGATATGAGGGAGATGGATGATGAAGGGGAAGGGGAAGCAGGTGGTAAAGAGGGAGAGAGGGGAAAAACCCCAAGGACAGAAAGAGATAAAGGGGTACAAAAGAACAAGTCAGAAATTATATTTTAACCAAAAGTTTCGTCTGGGAAGGTCATTAACTTCTCCTGACCAACACCATTAGTGTTAATTAACAGGTAAATTAATTACTTTTTCAATAACAACTGTTCTCCAGAATTACAGGACCAGTCACGGAAGGTAAGACTGAGTACACTGGAGCACGTCATAATAAATGAGAGTATATAATAGTATAAGTGTTTAACAGAGCTTACGAGAGAGTACGTGAGAGTACATTCCAATAAATAAGAGCACGTGAGTACATAAGTATTCATGAGCGAACGTAAGAGTGCATGAGAGTACACATGAACTTTCAGGTTTGTTCAGGAACTCTTATGTGTGAGGGAGAACATGACAAAAATAATATAACGAAAAACTTGGCATAAATACTGAAATTACCAGAAACTGTTAATTACTTTCTTTATCTCTTCAGGTGAAGACAGAAACGTAGATGAGGAAATAAAAACTGAATGACAACAGGAAATGAGAAAAACAGAATAAAGAGTAGATGATAAAAAAGAGAGGAAGTGGTGATAAAATGAGTAAATGATGAGAATGTAAGACGTTAGAGAAGAGGGAGAGCGAAGGAAGGAAGGAAGGAAATGAGGAAATAAAGGATGGTAGATTGAAGAGTGAGGGGGGATATTGGAGGGAGGTATAGACGAAAGGGAGGAGAAAGGGAGGGATTGTCGAAGTAACGAAAGAAAATGGTAAGAAGAAAATGAGGGAAAGACTGAGAAGCTGAGGAAATAAGGAAAGTACAAAGGCGACGGGAGGACAGGATAGATGGAGGGGGGATATGATAACGACGTATAAAATACTGAGAGGAATTGACAAGGTGGATTCGGACAGGATGTTTCAGAGATGTTACACAGCAACAAGAGGTCACAACTGGAGGTTGAAGACTTAGATGAGTCACAGGGATGTTAGGAAGTATTTCTTCAGCCATAGAGTTGTCAGGAAGTGGAACAGTCTGGAGAGTGATGTAGTGGATTCAGGAGCCATATATAGCTTTAAGAAGAGATACAACAAAGCTCATGGAACAGGAAGAGTGGACCTAGTAGCGACCAGCGAAGAGGCGGGGCCAGGAGCTGTGAATCGACCCCTTCAACCACAAATAGGTGAGTACAAATAGATGCGTACACACACACACACACACACACACACACACACACACACACACACACTACTACTACTGCTGCTACTACAATAATTGCTGCTACCACCATGGCTACTACAACCATTTCAACTACCAGTACTACAACCATTGCTACTACCACTACTACTACTACAACCATTGCTACTACCACTACTACTACTACTACAACCATTGCTACTACCACTACTACTACTACAACCATTGCTACTACCACTACTACTACTACTACAACCATTGCTGCTACCACTACCACTACTACAACCATTGCTACTACCACTACTACTACTACAACCATTGCTACTACCACTTTTACTACTACAATCATTGCTACTACCACTACTACTACTACAACTATTGCTACTACCACTACTACTACAACCATTGCTACTACAACTACTACTACTACAACCATTGCTACTACCACTACTACTACAACCAGTGCTACTACCACTACTACTACTACAACCAGTGCTACTACCACTACTGCTACTACAATCATTGCTATTACCACTACTACTACTACAATTGCTACTACCACTACTACTACTACATCCATTGCTACTACCACTACTACTACAACCAGTGCTACTACCACTACTACTACTACAACCATTGCTACTACCACTACTACTACTACAACCATTGCTACTACTACTACTACTACTACAACCATTGCTAATATCACCATTGCTACTACAACCATTGTTACTACCACTGCTACTACTACAACCATTGCTACTACCACTACTACTACTACAACCATTGCTACTACTACTACTACTACAACCATTGCTAATACCACCAGTGCTACTACCACCAGTGTTACTACCACCAGTGCTACTACCACCACTAATGCTACTATTACTAAGCACCAATACACTCCAACAACTTTCTAAGCGTCAAGAGAGAAAGTGAAGCCAGTAGCGAGCAGTTGAGATAAGGATCCAGGAACCAAGACTCGACCCCTGCAACCACAGTTACATGAGCACAATAAGTTAAATCCCCACACTAAATTAAGGGCACATATAAACTACCTCGTTGGATGGACATCTTCAAGACGTGGCAACGTATCAGCTCAGAAATGAAGCAGAAAAACTAACAAAATTGTTGGTTAAAATCAACATAACAATGTATATAGGAAATTGAATGTCATCTAATATACAAGGATTAATACCGTCAGAAATAACTAATTTATAGAAGTGTAATGCTGGCAAACTTTGTAAGCTAATGCTGAAGAATGTAGATAGAATCACCGTGGTTCTAGAAACGGTAAATTCTTCTTGTCAGTGCAAGAAGAGGCTTGACTAGAGGAATTTAAAGAGGCAGGAAGCCGCCACAATACTGGATAATATAATTCTAACAGGTGTTCCACAAGGGGCGGTATTGAGTCCCGTGCTAATTCTAGTAAATCTGAGTGTTATGTAGGTTTTTCTCTCGTTCAGTATTTATAACAAATAAGAACAGATACTGTAGATGACAGGGATAAATTATAGTTATCCCTAGACAACCTGCAGGATTAATTCCAAGAGGAACTATTGAAATTAATCACAATAAATGCAAATTTTAACAAAAAATAAGAAGTTTAATTAACTCAAAATGTATAAGACGTTAGTAAGTGAAGATAAAAGGACACAAGTGCAACTAATGTGACACACTATTGTTGCAACGTTTCGCTCTCCAGGAGCTTTATCAAGTTGTTACCAATACTGAATACAACGGAAGTGAAATAATTAACTTCAGAATTATTTTGTATCAGGAAAACTGGAAAGTAATTGAAGACTCAAATTATTACATCGAAAGTTTATAACAATAATAATAATAATAATAATAATAATAATAATAATAATAATAATAATAATAATAATAATAATAATAATAATAATAATAATAATAATAATATTAATAATAATAATAATAATAATAATAATAATAACAATAATAATAATAATAATAATAATAATAATAATAATAATAATAATAATAATAATAATAATAATAATAATAATAATAATAATAATAATAATAATAATAATAATACAAGTACACGATATAATATAATAATAATAATAATAATAATAATAATAATAATAATAATAATAATAATAATAATAATAATAATAATAATAATAATAATAACAATAATAATAATAATAATATCCCTACAAGTACACGATACAATTTATACAGACCAAAGCTGACATCAATGACATGACATAAAAAGCCCCTGGTTAATCTTGTCCCCAGGATGCGACCCACACCAGTCCACTAACACCCAGGTACCTACTTGCTGCTAGGTGAACAGTGATAGCAGGTGTGTTAAGGAAACCAGTGTTTCCACCAGTACTGGGATCGAACCACGAACCTCAGTGTGTGAGCTGAGTGCGCTACCAACCCAGCTACGGGACACTTTCTTTCTCGAATGCACATTTACCTATGAGTAGGACCCATGTGCAACACTTATGAGTAGGACCCATGTGCAACACTTATGAGTAGGACCCATGTGCAACACTTATGAGTAGGACCCATGTGCAACACTTATGAGTAGGGCCCATGTGCAGTACTTATGAGTAGGACCCATGTGCAACACTTATGAGTAGGACCCATGTGCAACACTTATGAGTAGGGCCCATGTGCAACACTTATGAGTAGGACCCATGTGCAGTACTTATGAGTAGGACCCATGTGCAACAATTATGAGTAGGACCCATGTGCAACACTTATGAGTAGGACCCATGTGCAACACTTATGAGTAGGGCCCATGTGCAACACTTATGAGTAGGACCCATGTGCAGTACTTATGAGTAGGACCCATGCGCAACAATTATGAGTAGGACCCATGTGCAACACTTATGAGTAGGACCCATGTGCAACACTTATGAGTAGGACCCATGTGCAACACTTATGAGTACGACCCATGTGCAACACTTATGAGCAGGACCCATGTGCAGTACTTATGAGTAGGACCCATGTGCAACACTTATGAGTAGGACCCATGTGCAACACTTACGTATCTTTATTGATGAAATATCTCGTTTACGAGGTAGACTTTATTAGTCAAATACAGAGGAGAATGTATTGTAGGTAGCAACAGTAGTGACGAGGCAAAGATGATGTACTCAGTCCATCAACCTTGGAGAAATAGTTTGAGGTGGTCAGTCCCTCAGCCTGGCTGAGGGACTGACTACAAGTCTCTCAGCCTGGTTGAAGGACTGATCACAAGTCTCTCATCCTGGTTGAGGGACTGACCACAAGTCTCTCATCCTGGTTGAGGGACTGACCACAAGTCTATCAGCCTGGTTGAGGGACTGACCACAAGTCTATCAGCCTGGTTGAGGGACTGACCACAAGTCTATCAGCCTGGTTGAGGGACTGACCACAAGTCTATCAGCCTGGCTGAGGGACTGACCACAAGTCTATCAGCCTGGTTGAGGGACTGACCACAAGTCTATCAGCCTGGCTGAGGGACTGACCACAAGTCTATCAGCCTGGCTGAGGGACTGACCACAAGTCTATCAGCCGGGCTATGAGACTGACTACAAGTCTCTCATCCTGGCTGATGGACTGATCACAAGTCCCTCAGCCTGGCCGATGGACTTGTGGACTTGTTATCGTTATATCTGATACCTTCTACATGTTAAAGGCTGCCAAATGCGGACTTTGTTACAAGTCGCACAAATGTCATTTATCATACCTTAGTGTGATTTTGTAAAGGTTCCTAAGAAAATTTTCTTAGGTTGTCTTGCAGCGGATATATCTCTGATGTTATTATTTTATGTGTCAGTGCGATATGTTGGATACTGCACACATTCCAGTGTCTTACTTTTCGTTCGAAGCTTACTGCTTCTGTCCCTTTGTTTACACACTAGTTATATTTCTTCCCATATTTTCGCATTTTTTCCTGTCTTCTGTTCATATTCTCCGTAATAACTTTATAACATCCACGTACAATCAAAACGGAAATTCTGTTGTCATATTGTGAGCATATGTAAGGAAGAGTGTTGTTCCCACTAGTGACTTGTGTTAGCCACCCACAGATCTTCTCCTCACCATAAATCAGTGTCTTTTCTCTCTTATTCTGGAACCTGTTGTCGTTCCTTTCCCGTTATCTGTACCTTCTCTTCTAGTGTTCGAATCAGTGTTTTGTGTATTACAGGATCGTATAATTATTGAAATCAGGAAATCTCAGTAAACACAGCTTTTTAAATGTTTTTTCATTATGTCATTTAATTAAGTTTGCAAGAAAGATAATTTTCCATTTTCTAAACATACGTTCGTTGTATATCCTCCATTTTTGACACGAGACAAAAGCAAGAAATCTCCAATATGGACTAAATTACCGAGTTATGTATATATTGTCCTGAGGATGAAAACCCCAGCAGACACATCGTTCCCGAACACAGCAGAAATCAAAGGCACCTTTTTCTCTGGCCACGGAAAAACACGTTCCCAACATCCACCCGAGGATAAAGCTGCTAGAAAACGAATGGAAATATATACAGAGTCATTTTTAGTCGAGCTCCACCACTCTCGAATATACAAACTATTATACAAAAACAACAGAACTAGCATGAATAAGCGATAGCACGACCCAGTCAATTTGCAGATGCTATTTGACATCCTTTCTCATTCATACATAGATGTATGTATGTATGAATGTACAGCAATATATGTATATATATTGCTGTATATATATATTTAGCTAAATTCTGAAATATATATATATATATATATATATATATATATATATATATATATATATATATATATATATATATATATATATATATATATATATATATATGTCATATGACCCGAGTAAAAAATGTACAATGTATAAAGTTTTTAGTCAGGTCAAAGGACAGGTAAAATTTGAGTGAGGTGTCAGGCAGACGGGAAATTTGTCAACACAGTTTATAATCCTCACAAATTCTGTTCATTATAAATGATCTTAATTTATACAGTTCAGGGTGGAAATTCAAAAATTACATTCCAATGCTCATTAAAATAAGGAAGAGAAGGAATAGGTGGAAGAGAGTGAGAAAAAGAGAATCTAGGAGAAGATGGAAGAAGACGCAGGGGAAGGAGAGTGTAGGTTGGAGGAGAAGGAGAGCATGATAGGTTAACAGAGGGAAGAGGAACAGTAGGAGGAAGGGAGAAATCGAGAAGGAAGAGGAGGAAGAAAAAAAGGGAAAGAGGTGAGGTAAGAATGAGGAAGAGAAAAAGGGGATAAGAGAATAAAGGAGAGAAAATAAGAATTTAGGGTGAGGGAAAATGTAAATTAGAAATAATATAACTATGATAACGAAGGAAAAAAATATTAACATTATATAAGATATAGAGAGGAAATATAGCAACTGACACTGTCAATGTAACTCTGGAATTGTAAGGTGAAAGTATTTGTCCGGGAGGGTCTCAGGTAGACGCCATCCCACCAAGCTTCAAAGATCCTGCTAGGAAAAGCTGGCTCACCTGAGTGACAGCAATTTGCCTGCGTCCCAAGGCAAGGAAGAAGGATGGAGGTGAGGTGGGCGCGGGCGTGGGGTGAGGAGATAACATGGGCGTGTATGCTGGCGTGTGAGTGAGCCTCCTGGTGTGAAGGGTGACAGGGAGACCAGTCCAAGGTGACGGCGAGTGTCGTTAACAGTTTCTCAACACTACGGACATAAAGCCAACAGTGTTATTTTTTCCTGCTCATAGACTTAGTTTTGGAGGATTTGATGGGAAGGGATGTTCAGGAAGTTTGGACATTTGGAGAGGATGGAGCAGAACAGGATGACTAGCAGGGTACATAAATCTGGGATGAAACAAAGGAGAGGCAGTGGAAAGAAGGTTTTGAATACTAGGGGCTTGAACATCCAACAAGCTGGTGTGAACGCTGTTCGCTGATGACACAGTTCTTTGGTGGATGGATTTTAAGAAGGTATAGAAAAGAAAGAAATTAAAAGTGAGCAAACAAAGAGAACAAGTTGATGATGAGAGCAAGAAAAAGTCTAGATAATGATCGATTAAATGTCATAGGTGGAAGGGAGCATGGAAGATGTAGATTTATTGAGGTATTTGATAGTGAACATGTCAGCAGATGGATCTGTGGAAGATAAGGTGAACCACAAAACAGCTGCCAGAGAAAAGGTGAGTAGTGTGTTGGAGGATTTGTGAAAAAAAGGAGAGTTTATCTATAGAAGCAAAAAAAGACAATGGTGCCAAGAGTTTTGTATGGGTGTGAGGCATGGTTGTGAGGCATGGGTGTGAGGCATGGTTGTGAGGCATGGGTGTGAGGCATGGTTGTGAGGCATGAGTGTGAGGCATGGTTGTGAGGCATGGTTGTGAGGCATAGTTGTGAGGCATGGGTGTGAGGCATGGTTGTGAGGCATGGTTGTGAGGCATGGGTGTGAGGCATGGGTGTGAGGCATGGTTGTGAGGCATGGTTGTGAGGCATGGTTGTGAGGCATGGTTGTGAGGCATGGTTGTGAGGCATGGTTGTGAGGCATGGTTGTGAGGCATGGTTGTGAGGCATGGTTGTGAGGCATGGTTGTGAGGCATGGTTGTGAGGCATGGTTGTGAGGCATGGTTGTGAGGCATGGTTGTGAGGTATGGTTGTGAGGCATGGGTGTGAGGCATGGGTGTGAGGCATGGTTGTGAGGCATGGTTGTGAGGCATGGTTGTGAGGCATGGTTGTGAGGCATGGTTGTGAGGCATGGGTGTGAGGCATGGTTGTGAGGCATGGTTGTGAGGCATGGTTGTGAGGCATGGGTGTGAGGCACGGTTGTGAGGCATGGTTGTAAGGCATGGTTGTGAGGCATGGTTGTGAGGCATGGGTGTGAGGCATGGTTGTGAGGCATGGTTGTGAGGCATGGGTGTGAGGCATGGTTGTGAGGTATGGTTGTGAGGCATGGTTGTGAGGCATGGGTGTGAGGCATGGTTGCGAGGCATGGGTGTGAGGCATGGTTGTGAGGCATGGGTGTGAGGCATGGTTGTGAGGCATGGTTGTGAGGCATGGTTGTGAGGCATGGTTGTGAGGCATGGGTGTGAGGCATGGTTGTGAGGCATGGTTGTGAGGCATGGGTGTGAGGCATGGGTGTGAGGCATGGTTGTGAGGCATGGGTGTGAGGCATGGGTGTGAGGCATGGGTGTGAGGCATGGGTGTGAGGCATGGGTGTGAGGCATGGGTGTGAGGCATGGGTGTGAGGCATGGTTGCGAGGCATGGGTGTGAGGCATGGGTGTGAGGCATGGGTGTGAGGCATGGGTGTGAGGCATGGGTGTGAGGCATGGGTGTGAGGCATGGGTGTGAGGCATGGTTGTGAGGCATGGGTTTTCAACGTTGCAGCAGAGGAAGCTCGAGACAACGGAGATGTTATTTTTGAGAGAAGTGTGTGGGGTGAATATTATGAAGAGAATTAGGAGTGTAGAAATTAAAAGGTGATGTAGGGTGACCAAGATTATAATTCAGAGGAGTAGGGAAGGTTTGTTGAGGTGGTTGAGCCATGTAGAGAGGATGGTCAGAGACTGAATAACGAAGAATGTATGAATCTGGGATTGAAGGTAGGATGGTGAGAGGGTCGTCCTAGGAATGGATGCAGGGAAGGGGTACAAGAAGCTTTAAGTCTGAGGGGCTTGAGCATCCAGCAGACTTGTGTGAGTTTGTCATGTGGGACTAAATATAGACAAGTGGTTTTGAAGGAAGGTGCTGTTGGAGCGGACGTAAAGTAACTTTTATGAAGGGATAGCAGGACTTGAGTCCTGGAGGTGGGGTTGGGATGTTGTAGAAGAAGGAAGAAGGAAGAAGGAAGAAGGAAGAAGGAAGAAGGAGGAAGGAAGAAGGAATGAAAGAAAAAATGAAAACGAGAGAGGCTTAACATAAAATAAATCAGCAAAAATAAGCAAGAAAATTTACCAAGTTTATACGAAAGTAAATATATGATAACATAATACATGATAACATAATATATGATAACATAATATATGATAACATAATATATGATAACATAATATATGATAACATAATATATGATAACATAATATATGATAACATAATATATGATAACATAATATATGATAACATAACATATGATAACATAACATATGATAACATAATATATGATAACATAATATATGATAACATAATATATGATAACATAATATATGATAACATAACATATGATAACATATGATAACATAATATATGATAACATAATATATGATAACATAACATATGATAACATAATATATGATAACATAATATATGATAACATAATATATGATAACATAATATATGATAACATAACATATGATAACATATGATAACATAATATATGATAACATAACATATGATAACATAATATATGATAACAATATATGATAACATATGATAACATAATATATGATAACATAATATATGATAACATAGTATATGATAACATAACATATGATAACATATATGATAACATAACATATGATAACATAATATATGATAACATAATATATGATAACATAACATATGATAACATAATATATGATAACATAATATATGATAACATAATATATGATAACATAACATATGATAACATATGATAACATAATATATAATAACATAATATATGATAACATATGATAACATAATATATGATAACATATGATAACATAATATATGATAACATATGATAACATAATATATGATAACATAATATATGATAACATAACATACGATAACATAACATATGATAACATAATATATGATAACATAATACATGATAACATAACATATGATAACATAATATATGATAACATATTATATATGATAACATATAACATAATATATGATAACATAACATATGATAACATAATATATGATAACATATGATAACATAATATATGATAACATAACATATGATAACATAATATATGATAACATAACATATGATAACATAATATATGATAACATAACATATGATAACATAATATATGATAACATAATACATGATAACATAACATATGATAACATAATATATGATAACATAATACATGATAACATAACATATGATAACAAAATATATGATAACATAATACACGATAACATAATAAATGATAACATATGATAACATAATATATGATAACATAATATATGATAACATATGATAATATAATATATGATAACATATGATAACATATGATAACATAATATATGATAACATAATATATGATAACATATGATAACATAATATATGATAACATAATATATGATAACATATAACATAATATATGATAACATATGATAACATAATATAAGATAACATAATATATGATAACATAATATATGATAACATAATATATGATAACATATGATAACATAATATATGATAACATATGATAACATAATATATGATAACATAATAGATGATAACATAATATATGACAACATAATATATGATAACATAAAATATGATAACATAATATATGATAACATAATATATGATAACATAATATATGATAACATAATATATGATAACATAATATATGATAACATAATATATGATAACAATATATGATAACATATGATAACATAATATATGATAACATAATATATGATAACATAATATATGATAACATAGTATATGATAACATAACATATGATAACATATATGATAACATAACATATGACAACATAATATATGATAACATAATATATGATAACATAATATATGATAACATAACATATGATAACATATATGATAACATAACATATGATAATATAATATATGATAACATAACACGTGATAACATAACATATGATAACATAACATATGATAACATAATATATGATAACATATATGATAACATAACATATGATAACATAATATATGATGACATAACACGTGATAACATAACATATGATAACATAATATATGATAACATAACATATGATAACATAACATATGATAACATATGATAACATAATATATGATAACATAATATATGATAACATAATATATGATAATATAACATATGATAACATAATATATGATAACATAATATATGATAATATAACATATGATAACATAACATATGATAACATAACACATGATAACATAATATATGATAACATAATATATGATAATATAACATATGATAACATAACATATGATAACATAATATATGATAACATAATATATGATAACTTAACATATAACATAATATATAACATAACATATGATAACATAATATATGATAACATAACACGTGATAACATAATATATGATAACATAATATATGATAATATAACATATGATAACATAACATATGATAACATAATATATGATAACATAATATATGAAAACATAATATATGATAACATAACATATGATAACATCATACATGATAACATAACATATGATAACATAACACGTGATAACATAACATATGATAACATAATATATGATAACATATCACGTGATAACATAACATATGATAACATAATATATGATAACATAATATATGATAACATAATATATGATAACATAACATATGATAACATAATATATGATAACATAACACGTGATAACATAACATATGATAACATAATATATGATAACATATCACGTGATAACATAACATATGATAACATAATATATGATAACATAACACATGATAACATAATATATGATAACATAATATATGATAACATAACACATGATAACATAATATATGATAACATAATATATGATAACGTAACATATGATAACATAACACATGATTACATAATATATGATAACATAACACATGATTACATAATATATGATAACATAACACATCATAACATAATACATGATAACATAACATATGATAACATAATATATGATATCATAACACATGATAACATAATATATGATAACATAACACATGATAACATAATATATGATAACATAACACATCATAACATAATATATGATAACATAACACATGATTACATAATATATGATAACATAACACATGATAACATAATACATGATAACATAACATATGATAACATAATAAAGCGGAAATAAAGTTAAACCTGAACTTTGACAGGAGAAAAGTTTGTTTTAATAATAAAAACCTAACTAATAATACCTAATTTGAAAGACTTGTTCGTGTGGTTAATAATTAATTAAAATAATGTAATAGATTATGAAACCTGGAAGTTTGTACAAATATATTTTCTACATTAATAATCCCAACTATTATATTTAATTACTTATTATGCAAGTGTTAATGTGAAATATATATATATATATATATATATATATATATATATATATATATATATATATATATATATATATATATATATATATATATATATATATATATATATATGTCGTGCCGAATATGTAAAACTGGTCAATTAGCAAGAACTCGTTTAAAATTAAGTCCTTTACAAAATTTTCTCTTATACGTTTAAAGATAAATTTTTTTCATTAATGTTAATGTATAAACTTTTAATTTTGCACCAAAAGAATCTTAGAAAACTTACCTAGCCTTGTAATAACAAGAGCAATTTATTTTAGCCTAACCTAACTAAATATATTTTAGATTTGTTTATTTAATACTAAACAAATACAGTGAAATATATTTTTTTCATTAGGTTCAGAATGATTTTGGCGAAATTATTGCGTACACAAATTTTCACTTGTCTTATATGGCAAGATGAGCGTTGCTATTTAAGCCAAGATCGCAAGTTCTGCCTATTCGACACGATATGTATATATATATATATATATATATATATATATATATATATATATATATATATATATATATATATATATATATATATATATATATATATATATAAATATATATATATATATATATATATATATATATATATATATATATATATATATATATATATATATATATATAAACACTGATCTCTGGCTGAAGGAGACTCGAACCTACGAACCTTAGGACAAGGTACGCAGTGCTTTACCAATCTACCCACACTGGACAATACCTTGGCGTGTAGCTTGCGCTACACATTTGATCCAAGGCAGCCAGCTTTCAGGGAGAAGGCTTACAGCTTTTCATCTCATCCCCTGCATGCATCAGCCTTACTAGAGATTTTAACAATGTCCAGTGTGGGTAGATTGGTAAAGCACTGCGTACCTTGTCCTATGGTTCGTAGGTTCGAGTGTCCTTCAGCCAGAGATCAGTGTGTATATATATATATATATATATATATATATATATATATATATATATATATATATATATATATATATATATATATATATATATATATATGAACTTTGGAACAAGGTACGCAGTGCTTTACCAATCTACCCACACTGGACCAATACCTTGGAGTCCAGCTTGCGCTAGACGTTTGATCCAAGACAGCCAGCTTTCAGGGAGAAGGCTCACAGCTTTTCATCTTATCCCCTGCATACATCAGCCTTACTAGAGATTTTAACAATGCAAGGAATTCGCAAGAGCAGGCGAAATATACACAAACACTGATCTCTGGCTGAAGGAGACTTGAACCTACGAAACTTGGAACAAGGTACGCAGTGCTTTACCACACTACCCACAGCTGTAAGCCTTCTCCCTGAAAGCTGGCTGCCTTGGATCAAAGTCTAGCGCAAGCTGGACTCCAAGGTATTGGTCCAGTGTGGGTAGATTGGTAAAGAACTGCGTACCTTGTTCCAAGGTTCGTAGCTTCGAGTCTCCTTCAGCCAGAGATCAATGTTTGTATATATATATATATATATATATATATATATATATATATATATATATGTATATATATATATATATATATGTGTGTGTGTGTGTGTGTGTGTGTGTGTGTGTGTGTGTGTGTGTGTGTGTGTGTGTGTGTGTGTGTGTGTGTGTGTGTGTGTGTGTGTGTGTGTGTGTTTGTGTGTGTGTGTGTGTGTGTGTGTGTGTGTGTGTGTGTGTGTGCACTATGCTCACCTAATTGTGGTTGCAGGGGTCCAGACTCAGCTCCTGGCCCCGCCTCTTCACTGATCGCTACTAGGTCCTCTCTCTCTCTGCTTCATGAGCTGTATCATACCTCTTCTTCTTCTTAAAACTATGTATGGTTCCTGCCTCCACTACTTCACTTGCTAGGCTATTCCACTTGCTGACAACTCTATGACTGAAGAAATACTTCCTAACGTCCCTGTGACTCGTCTGAGTCTTCAGCTTCCAGTTGTGACCCCTTGTCCCTGTGTCCCCTCTCTGGAACATCCTAGCTCTGTCCACCTTCTCTATTCCCCGCAGTATCTTGTATGTCGTTGTCATGTCTCCCCTGACCCTTCTGTCCTCCAGTGTCGTCAGTCCGATTTCCTTCAACCTTTCCTCGTACAACATTCCCCTGAGCTCTGGGACTAGCCTTGTTGCAAACCTTTGTACTTTCTCTAACTTCTTGACGCGCTTGACCAGGTGTGGGTTCCAGACTGGTGCTGCATACTCCAGTATGGGCCTAACATACACAGTGTACAGTGTCTTGAACGATTCCTTATTAAGGTATCGGAACGCTATTCTCAGGTTTCCCAGGCGCCCGTATGCTGAGGCAGTTATTTGGTTAATGTGTGCCTCCGGTGATGTGCTCGGTGTTATGGTCACCCCAAGGTCTTTCTCCCTGAGTGAGGTCTGTAGTCTTTGTCCACCTAGCCTATGCACTGTATGCGGTCTTCTTTGCCCCTCCCCAATCTTCATGACTTTGCATTTGGCTGGATTGAATTCGAGAAGCCAGTTACTGGACCACATGCCCAGCCTGTCCAGGTCTCTTTGCAGTCCTGCCTCATCCTCATCCGATTTAATTCTTCTCATCAACTTCACATCATCTGCGAACAGGGACACTTCAGAGTCTATTCATTCCATCATGTCGTTCACATATATCAAAAATAGCACTGGTCCTAGAACTGTCCTCTGTGGGACCCCGCTCGTCACAGGCGCCCACTGTGATACCTCTTCACGTACCATGACTCGTTGCTGCCTCCCTGTCAGGTATTCCCTGATCCATTGCAGTACCCTCCCTGTTACATGCGCCTGATCCTCCAGCTTCTGCACTAATCTCTTGTGGGGAACTGTGCCAAAGGCCTTCTTGCAGTCTAGGAAAACGCAATCTACCCACCCCTCTCTCTCGTGTCTTACTTCTTTTACTTTGTCATAAAACTCCAGGAGGTTTGTGATACACGATTTGCCTTCCATGAACCCATGCTGGTTTTCATTTATAATCGTGTTCCTTTCCAGGTGTTCGACCACTCTCCTCCTGATAATCTTCTCCATGACTTTGCACACAATACATGTCAGAGACACAGGTCTGTAGTTTAGCGCCTCGTTTCTGTTTCCTTTCTTAAATATGTGTGTGTGTGTGTGTGTGTGTGTGTGTGTGTGTGTGTGTGTGTGTGTGTGTGTGTGTGTGTGTGTGTGTGTGTGTGTGTGTGTGTGTGTGTGTGTGTGTGTGTGTGTGTGTGTGTGTGTGTGTGTGTGAGTGTGTGTGCGTGTGTGTGTGTGTGTGTGTGTACTCACCCATTTGTGCTTGCAGAGGTCGATTCATAGCTCCTGGGCCCGCCTCTTCACTGATTGCTACTGGGTCCTCCCTCTCCCTGCTCCATGAGCTTTATCAAACCTCGCCTTAAAACTATGTATGGTTCCCGCCTCCACTACATCACTTTGTAGGTTATTCCACGGCCTGACGACTCTATGACTGAAGAAATACTTCCTAACATCCCTTTGACTCATCTCAGTCTTCAACTTCCAATTGTGGCCTCCTGTTTCTGTGTCCCCTCCCTGGAACATCCCGTCTTTGTCCACCTTGTCTATTCCGCACAGTATTTTATATGTGGTTATCATGTCTCCCCTGACCCTCCTGTCCTCCAGTGTCGTCAGGCGGATTTCCCTTAACCTTTCTTCATAGGACAATCCCCGTAGCTTTGGGTCTAGTCTTGTTGCAAACCATTGCACTTTTTCTATTTTTTTGACGTGCTTGACCAGGTGTGGATTCCAAACTGGTGCTGCATACTCCAGTATGGGCCTGACGTAAATGGAGTACAGAGTCTTGAACGATTCCTTACTGAGGTATCGGAACGCTATCCTTAGGTTTGCCAGACGCCCGTACGCTGCAGCAGTTATCTGATTGAGAGTATAATAGTTATCTGATTGATGCGCTCGGTATTTTACTCACCCCAAGATCTTTTTCCTTGAGTGACGTTTGCAGTCTTTGGCCACCTAGGGTATACTCTGTCTGCGGTCTTCTTTGCCCTTCCCCGATCTTCATGACTTTGCATTTGGCAGAGTTAAATTCAAGCAGCCAGTTGCTGGACCAGGCTTGTAGCCTGTCCAGGTCTCTTTGTAGTCCTGCCTGATCCTCGACCGATTTAATTCTCCTCATTAATTTCACATCATCTGCAAACAAGGACACTTCTGAGTGTACTCACCTAGTCATACTCACCTAGTTGAGGTTGCAGGGGTCGAGTCCGAGCTCCTGGCCCCGCCTCTTTACTGATCGCTACTATGTCACTCTCCCTGAACCATGAGCTTTATCATACCTCTGCTTAAAGCTATGTATGGATCCTGCCTCCACTACATCGCTTCCCAAATTATTCCACTTACTGACTACTCTATGGCTGAAGAAATACTTCCTAACATCCCTGTGATTCATCTGTGTCTTCAACTTCCAACTGTGTCCCCTTGTTACTGTGTCCCATCTCTGGAACATCCTGTCTTTGTCCACCTGTGTGTGTGTGTGTGTGTGTGTGTGTGTGTGTGTGTGTGTGTGTGTGTGTGTGTGTGTGTGTGTGTGTGTGTGTGTGTGTGTGTGTGTGTGTGTGTGTGTCCAAAAGTTGGACAACTGTTCAAGAATTCTTTGTATCAACATTGCATGATGCTGCAGTGTCTGGCAGACACTGCAGTGAATGGTTCCACTATGTCCCTGCCTCCTCCTGTTTCGCCTCACCTAACTACAATATATAAGCCACGTCTACGGCCCTATTCTGTACATTCTACGACACAATATGACATCTTCACAACATCTAGGTTTCCCTCACGCTTCCTCAGCGACTACAAAAGAAGAAGAGCTTAAGGAATTCTTGGTACTGCAGAGGAAGACAGAGGCTGTGACAGATGGCTCGTCTTACTCACAACGAATCCAGCAGACATCATCAATCAGGAATCTCAGAAAAATGGCATTAGTTTTGCCGTCGTTACCTCAAGCCCCGTTAAAGACCTCACAAGACTGAGACGCAGCAACAGTCGGAATGACAGTGGCACTCTGACGTACACCACTGTACGTGGGACCATACAAAAAAGTACATAGTCCTTATTCTAGGTATTTGAAAATAGATAAATTGTGAACTAAAGACATCAATGCAACTGTTAGGACGTTAGGAAACGTTTTCCTTGTTTATTCAACTATGTGTAGTTTTATTTATCTACACAAGACTCAGAAATACGTTACGCACAGTGATCAGACGTTACTTGAGATTAGATTAAGTCAGGTCAGATGAGATTAGATTAGGTCAGGTCAGATGAGATTAGATTAGGTCAGGTCAGATGAGATTAGATTAGGTCAGGTCAGATGAGATTAGATTAGGTCAGGTCAGATGACGTTAGATTAGGTCAGGTCAGATGAGGTTAGATTAGGTGAGGTCAGATGAGGTTAGATAAGGTCAGGTCAGATGAGGTTAGATAAGGTCAGGTCAGATGAGGTTAGATAAGGTCAGGTCAGATGAGGTTAGATAAGGTCAGGTCAGATGAGGTTAGATAAGGACAGGTCAGATGAGGTTAGATTAGGTCAGGTCAGATGAGGTTAGATTAGGTCAGGTCAGATGAGGTTAGATTAGGTCAGGTCAGATGAGGTTAGATAAGGTCAGGTCAGATGAGGTTAGATTAGGTCAGGTGAGATGAGGTTAGATAAGGTCAGGTCAGATGAGGTTAGATTAGGTCAGGTCAGATGAGGTTAGATAAGGTCAGGTCAGATGAGGTTAGATTAGGTCAGGTCAGATGAGGTTAGATTAGGTCAGGTCAGATGAGGTTAGATAAGGTCAGGTCAGATGAGGTTAGATAAGGTCAGGTCAGATGAGGTTAGATTAGGTCAGGTCAGATGAGGTTAGATTAGGTCAGGTCAGATGAGGTTAGATTAGGTCAGATCAGATGAGATTAGATTAGGTCAGGTCAGATGAGGTTAGATAAGGTCAGGTCAGATGAGGTTAGATTAGGTCAGGTCAGATGAGATTAGATAAGGTCAGGTCAGATGAGGTTAGATTGAGACTTAGAATTCTAAGCCGCCATGTTGGACACTACGGTCATGGATGCTTTAGACAACACCACTTCTGTCATTCTCTCATTTATTACAAAATTGCCGTCATTACATTTTATCGTATGTCCCTGCGTGTTATAGTGTAAAATATGTGCGTTGATCATGTTGCCTCTATTACACACATATTTGTGTTTTTAATGCTAATTCAGTCTCCTAGCTATTTCGTGTCAATATACGACAGCATCGCCTGCACGGAATCACCTAAATTCTTCTATGGTTTTTATCCTCCTTATCTTCTTCACTAATTGTAACAGTGAATGAAGTGGTGATGGTCTCTTTTATTATATAATTAGTAAATATACTGGTAAAGTTGTTGACCACGTTCTCAGTCTGGAGAATAATTTAGCTAAGCTATGACCGACCACAAGTGGCAGTGTTAGTGGAGGAGTGGGAAGGTCACTTGCGGTCTAGGGTGCAGTAAAAGACATACTGAAGGTGAGTTTATTTCTGGTAAAAAGGCAACATTCTTCTTTAAGAAAATGTGGCCTGGAAATTCTATATGCTCTGATGATTAACCTCACAACAACGTCTCTGTTAATCAATGGATTGTGCTGTGACTAACTGCTGTGAGTAAAACTGCTGGGAGTAAAACTGCTGTGACTAACTGCTGGGAGTAAAACTGCTGTGACTAACTGCTGGGAGTAAAACTCTGACTGCTACTTTCTCTCCGCCTGTCACTAGAAGGATAATAATGAACTCACAGTGACAATTTCACTCCGAGTGTTGAATTTTATAGACACTTCCAGGTTTTCTGTTACCATGTTATTATATTGCTGGGGAAGTCTCATGCTTTCTGTTTTAAAATATTCCATAAACAGGTTAGCTAACGAAGCACTAAGGAAAGAAGCAATGAATATTTAAAAGTACAGTTTATGCTTATTTTCCACAAACTGAAACACTTTTAATTGATTCACAAATCGATATGGTCAGTTAAATGTTTGCAGTGAATCGTGGAGTCCATGTTTCCCTTGATCTTGTTCCATAGTAATGTTATCATTTATGTGGTGGGAACATTGATGATGAGTGATGTTGTATCAGAGCTTGCTAGACATATACATTTCTTTTATTTTATGTTGATGTTATTAACTTAGTTTATGATATTCCTTGAATACTTGAGATGAACTTAGCTGATGGTTCCTAAGAGTGTGCAAAAGTGTTTTACAAGTAATCCCTGGAGTCTATATTAAGCTCTGTCTATCCTGTCTATCCTGACGTGAACCATCTGGGAGAAGGATTATATTTATGACTTATGGCTAACCTTATATAAAACTTAGCAAGTCTTCAGTTACCAGAAATGAAATACAACGACTTCTAATTATTCAAAGAGCATGACATGTTTAGTTAAGAATAACTTTTCTGGCCTTTGGCACTTAAATTGGTTAATAAATATTTTTCAGTCTGTCACTTTCAGAGTTTACTGTAGTGTCGGGCGAGGTGTCTGAGTACGTTGAGGTAATGATACACTAATAACAGATTTCGTGTGTTCTGTGACGGTTGTTGTGATGAGACAAGTGCAAAAACCTTTTACACAACCTCATTGTCGTGGAAGCAGTGGTAATTGTACTAGATAAATAAGACCAAGGCACAGTGCTTCCGTGATAGCTAGTGTACAATTGAACGAGTTGTTTATATTATCTGGCCGGTCCTTGGTGCTTCATTTGAAGTTCACATATAAGCTCTGGCAGATGATCTGAGACCTGTTTCAGTCAAGTCCAGGAATTCTAACCATCCGTGTGTGTGTGATCGGGCGAGATGACTGCAATGTTAAGAATCTCGCTCATACCTCACCTTACACATACATAAATAAAAGGAATTATTTGTCTTCTGATTAAACTTATAGTCTTACACAGACCAGGCAGGTTCCTGAGTGCTGAGCAATACTGCACCTGCTGCCTGAAGACCAGGCAGGTTCCTGAGTGCTGAGCAATACTGCACCTGCTGCCTGAAGACCAGGCAGGTTCCTGAGTGCTGAGCAATACTGCACCTGCTGCCTGAAGACCAGGCAGGTTCCTGAGTGCTGAGCAATACTGCATCTGCTGCCTGAAGATCAGGCAGGTTCCTGAGTGCTTCAGCAATACTGCATCTGCTGCCTGAAGACCAGGCAGGTTCCTGAGTGCATCAGCAATACTGCATCTGCTGCCTGAAGACCAGGCAGGTTCCTGAGTGCTTCAGCAATACTGCATCTGCTGCCTGAAGACCAGGCAGGTTCCTGAGTGCTTCAGCAATACTGCATCTGCTGCCTGAAGACCAGGCAGGTTCCTGAGTGCTTCAGCAATACTGCATCTGCTGCCTGAAGACCAGGCAGGTTCCTGAGTGCTTCAGCAATACAGCATCTGCTGCCTGAAGACCAGGCAGGTTCCTGAGGGCTTCAGCAATACAGCATCTGCTGCCTGAAGACCAGGCAGGTTCCTGAGTGCTTCAGCAATATTGCATCTGCTGCCTGAAGACCAGGCAGGTTCCTGAGTGCTTCAGCAATATTGCATCTGCTGCCTGAAGACCAGGCAGGTTCCTGAGTGCTTCAGCAATACTGCATCTGCTGCCTGAAGACCAGGCAGGTTCCTGAGTGCTTCAGCAATACAGCATCTGCTGCCTGAAGACCAGGCAGGTTCCTAAGTGCTTCAGCAATACTGCATCTGCTGCCTGAAGACCAGGCAGGTTCCTGAGTGCTTCAGCAATACTGCATCTGCTGCCTGAAGACCAGGCAGGTTCCTGAGTGCTTCAGCAATACAGCATCTGCTGCCTGAAGACCAGGCAGATTCCTGAGTGCTTCAGCAATATTGCATCTGCTGCCTGAAGACCAGGCAGGTTCCTGAGTGCTTCAGCAATATTGCATCTGCTGCCTGAAGACCAGGCAGGTTCCTGAGTGCTTCAGCAATATTGCATCTGCTGCCTGAAGACCAGGCAGGTTCCTGAGTGCTTCAGCAATACTGCATCTGCTGCCTGAAGACCAGGCAGGTTCCTGAGTGCTTCAGCAATATTGCATCTGCTGCCTGAAGACCAGGCAGGTTCCTGAGTGCTTCAGCAATATTGCATCTGCTGCCTGAAGACCAGGCAGGTTCCTGAGTGCTTCAGCAATACTGCATCTGCTGCCTGAAGACCAGGCAGGTTCCTGAGTGCTGAGCAATACTACATCTGCTGCCTGAAGACCAGGCAGGTTCCTGAGTGCTTCAGCAATACTGCATCTGCTGCCTGAAGACCAGGCAGGTTCCTGAGTGCTTCAGCAATACTGCATCTGCTGCCTGAAGACCAGGCAGGTTCCTGAGTGCTTCAGCAATGCTGCATCTGCTGCCTGAAGACCAGGCAGGTTCCTGAGTGCTTCAGCAATACTGCATCTGCTGCCTGAAGACCAGGCAGGTTCCTGAGTGCTTCAGCAATACTGCATCTGCTGCCTGAAGACCAGGCAGGTTCCTGAGTGCTTCAGCAATACTGCATCTGCTGCCTGAAGACCAGGCAGGTTCCTGAGTGCTTCAGCAATACTGCATCTGCTGCCTGAAGACCAGGCAGGTTCCTGAGTGCTTGTGCAATACTGCATCTGTTGCCTGAAGACCAGGCAGGTTCCTGAGTGCTTGTGCAATACTGTATCTGCTGCCTGAAGACCAGGCAGGTTCCTGAGTGCTTGTGCAATACTGCACCTGCTGCCTGAAGACCAGGCAGGTTCCTGAGTGCTTCAGCAATACTGCATCTGCTGCCTGAAGATCAGGCAGGTTCCTGAGTGCTTGTGCAATACTGCATCTGCTGCCTGAAGACCAGGCAGGTTCCTGAGTGCTTCAGCAATACTGCATCTGCTGCCTGAAGACCAGGCAGGTTCCTGAGTGCTTGTGCAATACTGCACCTGCTGCCTGAAGACCAGGCAGGTTCCTGAGTGCTTCAGCAATACTGCATCTGCTGCCTGAAGACCAGGCAGGTTCCTGAGTGCTTGTGCAATACTGCATCTGCTGCCTGAAGACCAGGCAGGTTCCTGAGTGCTTCAGCAATACTGCATCTGCTGCCTGAAGACCAGGCAGGTTCCTGAGTGCTTGTGCAATACTGCATCTGCTGCCTGAAGACCAGGCAGGTTCCTGAGTGCTTCAGCAATACTGCATCTGCTGCCTGAAGACCAGGCAGGTTACTGAGTGCTTGTGCAATACTGCACCTGCTGCCTGAAGACCAGGCAGGCTCCTGAGTGCTTCAGCAATACTGCATCTGCTGCCTGAAGACCAGGCAGGTTCCTGAGTGCTTGTGCAATACTGCACCTGCTGCCTGAAGAGCCTTGTAACTGGCTATGACTATAACTGCTGCCTGCAGAGTCTTATATCTGGCTGTTACTGTATATATGTATCATGCTAAAATAAAAATGGTTATTATTATTATTATTATTATTATTATTATTATTATTATTATTATTATTATTATTATATTGCTACCTGCAAAGCCTTATAAGTGGCTATGACTGTATAACTGCTGCCTGCAGAATGAGCAGTAGGCTGAGACTGCACAGTTGCTGCCTGCAGAGCCATGCAGTAGGCTACGACTGCAGAGTTGCTGCCTGCAGACTTCACAGTTGCTGCCTGCAGAAACTGCAGTAGGCTGTGACTCCACAGTTGCTGCCTGCAGAAACTGCAGTAGGCTGTGACTCCATAGTTGCTGCCTGCAGAAACTGCAGTAGGCTGTGACTCCACAGTTGCTGCCTGCAGAATCAGCAGTTGGCTGTGACTGCACAGTTGCTGCCTGCAGAATCAGCAGTTGCTGTGACTCCACAGTTGCTGCCTGCAGAATCAGCAGTAGGCTGTGACTGCACAGTTGCTGCCTGCAGAGCCGTGCAGTAGGCTATGACTGCACAGTTGCTGCCTGAAGAATCAGCAGTAGGCTATGACTGCACAGTTGCTGCCTGCAGAGCCGTGCAGTAGGCTGTGACTCCACAGTTGCTGCCTGCAGAATCAGCAGTAGGCTGTGACTGCACAGTTGCTGCCTGCAGAATCAGCAGTAGGCTGTGACTGCACAGTTGCTGCCTGCAGAGCCGTGCAGTAGGCTATGACTGCACAGTTGCTGCCTGCAGAGCCGTGCAGTAGGCTGTGACTGCACAGTTGCTGCCTGCAGAGCCATGCAGTAGGCTGTGACTGCACAGTTGCTGCCTGCAGAGCCGTGCAGTAGGCTGTGACTGCACAGTTGCTGCCTGCAGAGCCATGCAGTAGGCTGTGACTGCACAGTTGCTGCCTGCAGAGCCGTGCAGTAGGCTGTGACTGCACAGTTGCTGCCTGCAGAGCCGTGCAGTATGCTGTGACTGCGCAGTTGCTGCCTGCAGAGCCATGCAGTAGGCTGTGACTGCACAGTTCCTGCCTGCAGAGCCGTGCAGTAGGCTATGACTTCACAGTTGCTGCCTGCAGAGCCATGTAGTAGACTGTGACTGCACAGTTGCTGCCTGCAGAGCCGTGCAGTAGTCTGTGACTGCACAGTTGCTGCCTGCAGAGCCGTGCAGTATGCTGTGACTGCGCAGTTGCTGCCTGCAGAGCCATGCAGTAGGCTGTGACTGCACAGTTGCTGCCTGCAGAGCCGTGCAGTAGGCTATGACTTCACAGTTGCTGCCTGCAGAGCCATGCAGTATGCTGTGACTGCGCAGTTGCTGCCTGCAAAGCCATGCAGTAGGCTGTGACTGCACAGTTGCTGCCTGCAGAGCCATGCAGTATGCTGTGACTGCGCAGTTGCTGCCTGCAGAGCCATGCAGTAGTCTGTGACTGCACAGTTGCTGCCTGCAGAGCCATGCAGTAGTCTGTGACTGCACAGTTGCTGCCTGCAGAGCCATGCAGTAGGCTGTGACTGCACATTTGCTGCCTGCAGAGCCCTACAGTAGGCTATGACTGCAGAGTTGCTGCCTGCAAAGCCATGCAGTAGGCTGTGACTGCACATTTGCTGCCTGCAGAGCCCTACAGTAGGCTATGACTGCAGAGTTGCTGCCTGCAGAGCCATGCAGTAGGCTGTGACTGCACAGTTGCTGCCTGCAGAGCCATGCAGTAGTCTGTGACTGCACAGTTGCTGCCTGCAGAGCCATGCAGTAGGCTGTGACTGCACATTTGCTGCCTGCAGAGCCCTACAGTAGGCTATGACTGCAGAGTTGCTGCCTGCAAAGCCATGCAGTAGGCTGTGATTGCACAGTTGCTGCCTGCAGAGCCATGCAGCAGGCTGTGACTGCATAGTTGCTGCCTGCAGAGCCATGCAGTAGTCTGTGACTGCACAGTTGCTGCCTGCAGAGCCATGCAGTAGTCTGTGACTGCACAGTTGCTGCCTGCAGAGCCATGCAGTAGTCTGTGACTGCACAGTTGCTGCCTGCAGAGCCATGCAGTAGGCTGTGACTGCACAGTTGCTGCCTGCAGAGCCATGCAGTAGGCTGTGACTGCACAGTTGCTGCCTGCAGAGCCATGCAGTAGTCTGTGACTGCACAGTTGCTGCCTGCAGAGCCATGCAGTAGTCTGTGACTGCACAGTTGCTGCCTGCAGAGCCATGCAGTAGTCTGTGACTGCACAGTTGCTGCCTGCAGAGCCATGCAGTAGGCTGTGACTGCACAGTTGCTGCCTGCAGAGCCATGCAGTAGGCTGTGACTGCACAGTTGCTGCCTGCAGAGCCATGCAGTAGGCTGTGACTGCACAGTTGCTGCCTGCAGAGCCATGCAGTAGTCTGTGACTGCACAGTTGCTGCCTGCAGAGCCATGCAGTAGTCTGTGACTGCACAGTTGCTGCCTGCAGAGCCATGCAGTAGGCTGTGACTGCACAGTTGCTGCCTGCAGAGCCATGCAGTAGGCTGTGACTGGACTATTTACTGGGGAAAAATGTTATTTTTGGTAATATTAATGTGTCTTGGTGGGACGAGGAGCAATACTGACTAATTAATGGTTTGATGACACGTGAATGATTTAATTAAAAGTTGTTTTAATTTTGTAAATTGCTGGCGAGAATCGTAATTATGGAGCACTCATTAAGTGCTCGTTATATCGGGTGAAAATGAGGTGATCTGAATACCAAATATTCATTAAACTTCTCCTACCCCGTATCCCTCCCACGTATACACATTCTCATTCATACATACCTACTCAAATTTTCTCATTCTGTCTCTGTCTGTCTGTCTGTCTGTCTGTCTCTGTCCGTCTGTCTGTCTGTCTGTCTGTCTCTCTCTCTCTCTCTCTCTCTCTCTCTCTCTCTCTCTCTCTCTCTCTCTCTCTCTCTCCCTCTCTCTCTCTCTCTCTCGTAGCATTCTAAATAGCATGAATATTCATAATTAGTTTGACAGGTTGATGATGTAGTCAGAGATGCAGAAGATGACTCTTAATATAGACAAGTACAGTTTAATGCATTTTTTGGTTTCAGCAGTGTTATTATCTAGGTGAAGTTATTATCTAGGTGAAGTTATTATCTAGGTGAAGTTATTATCTAGGTGAAGTTATTATCTAGGTGAAGTTATTATCTAGGTGATGTTATTATCTAGGTGATGTTATTATCTAGGTGAAGTTATTATCTAGGTGAAGTTATTATCTAGGTGAAGTTATTATCTAGGTGAAGTTATTATCTAGGTGATGTTATTATCTAGGTGAAGTTATTATCTAGGTGAAGTTATTATCTAGGTGAAGTTATTATCTAGGTGAAGTTATTATCTAGGTGAAGTTATTATCTAGGTGATGTTATTATCTAGGTGAAGTTATTATCTAGGTGAAGTTATTATCTAGGTGAAGTTATTATCTAGGTGAAGTTATTATCTAGGTGATGTTATTATCTAGGTGATGTTATTATCTAGGTGAAGTTATTATCTAGGTGAAGTTATTATCTAGGTGAAGTTATTATCTAGGTGAAGTTATTATCTAGGTGAAGTTATTATCTAGGTGATGTTATTATCTAGGTGAAGTTATTATCTAGGTGAAGTTATTATCTAGGTGAAGTTATTATCTAGGTGAAGTTATTATCTAGGTGAAGTTATTATCTAGGTGAAGTTATTATCTAGGTGAAGTTATTATCTAGGTGAAGTTATTATCTAGGTGAAGTTATTATCTAGGTGAAGTTATTATCTAGGTGAAGTTATTATCTAGGTGAAGTTATTATCTAGGTGATGTTATTATCTAGGTGAAGTTATTATCTAGGTGAAGTTATTATCTAGGTGATGTTATTATCTAGGTGAAGTTATTATCTAGGTGATGTTATTATCTAGGTGATGTTATTATCTAGGTGAAGTTATTATCTAGGTGAAGTTATTATCTAGCTGAAGTTATTATCTAGGTGAAGTTATTATCTAGGTGAAGTTATTATCTAGGTGAAGTTATTATCTAGGTGAAGTTATTATCTAGGTGATGTTATTATCTAGGTGAAGTTATTATCTAGGTGAAGTTATTATCTAGGTGAAGTTATTATCTAGGTGAAGTTATTATCTAGGTGAAGTTATTATCTAGGTGAAGTTATTATCTAGGTGAAGTTATTATCTAGGTGAAGTTATTATCTAGGTGAAGTTATTATCTAGGTGAAGTTATTATCTAGGTGAAGTTATTATCTAGGTGATGTTATTATCTAGGTGATGTTATTATCTAGGTGAAGTTATTATCTAGGTGAAGTTATTATCTAGGTGAAGTTATTATCTAGGTGAAGTTATTATCTAGGTGATGTTATTATCTAGGTGATGTTATTATCTAGGTGAAGTTATTTTCTAGGTGAAGTTATTTTCTAGGTGATGTTATTATCTAGGTGAAGTTATTATCTAGGTGAAGTTATTATCTAGGTGAAGTTATTATCTAGGTGAAGTTATTTTCTAGGTGAAGTTATTTTCTAGGTGATGTTATTATCTAGGTGAAGTTATTATCTAGGTGAAGTTATTATCTAGGTGAAGTTATTATCTAGGTGAAGTTATTTTCTAGGTGAAGTTATTATCTAGGTGAAATTATAATCTAGGTGAAATTATAATCTAGGTGAAGTTATAATCTAGGTGAACTTATAATCTAGGTGAAATTATAATCTAGGTGAAGTTATTATCTAGGTGAAGTTATAATCTAGGTGAACTTATAATCTAGGTGAAGTTATAATCTAGGTGAAGTTATAATCTAGGTGAAGTTATAATCTAGGTGAACTTATAATCTAGGTGAAGTTATAAACTATGTGAAGTTAAGAACTAGGTGAAGTAGAGCTTAATCACACAGAATGTGAAAAAGACTTGGGAGTCATGGTAAGCAAAAATCTAAAGCCAAGACAGCAGTGCCTTAGTGTGCACAATATGGCTAACAGATTACTAGGAATTATGTCAAGAAGTATAAGTAACAGAAGTCAAAAAATTATTTTACAGCTCTGTACATCACTAGTGAGGCCTCAGTGTACATCACTAGTGAGGCCTCACTGTACATCACTAGTGAGGCCTCACTGTACATCACTAGTGAGGCCTCACTGTACATCACTAGTGAGGCCTCACTGTACATCACTAGTGAGGCCTCACTGTCACTAGTGAGACCTCACTGTACATCACTAGTGAGGTCTCACTGTCACTAGTGAGGCCTCACTGTACATCACTAGTGAGGCCTCACTGTACATTACTAGTGAGGCCTCACTGTACATTACTAGTGAGGCCTCACTGTACATCACTAGTGAGGCCTCACTGTACATTACTAGTGAGGCCTCACTGTACATTACTAGTGAGGCCTCACTGTACATTACTAGTGAGGCCTCACTGTACATCACTAGTGAGGCCTCACTGTACATCACTAGTGAGACCTCACTGTCACTAGTGAGGCCTCACTGTACATCACTAGTGAGGCCTCACTGTACATCACTAGTGAGACCTCACTGTCACTAGTGAGGCCTCAGTGTACATCACTAGTGAGGCCTCAGTGTACATCACTAGTGAGGCCTCACTGTCACTAGTGAGGCCTCACTGTACATCACTAGTGAGGCCTCACTGTACATCACTAGTGAGGCCTCAGTGTACATCACTAGTGAGACCTCAGTGTACATCACTAGTGAGGCCTCAGTGTACATCACTAGTGAGGCCTCACTGTACATCACTAGTGAGGCCTCAGTGTACATCACTAGTGAGGCCTCACTGTACATCACTAGTGAGGCCTCACTGTACATCACTAGTGAGGCCTCAGTGTACATCACTAGTGAGGCCTCAGTGTACATCACTAGTGAGGCCTCACTGTACATCACTAGTGAGACCTCAGTGTACATCACTAGTGAGGCCTCACTGTACATCACTAGTGAGGCCTCAGTGTACATCACTAGTGAGACCTCAGTGTACATCACTAGTGAGGCCTCAGTGTACATCACTAGTGAGGCCTCACTGTACATCACTAGTGAGGCCTCAGTGTACATCACTAGTGAGGCCTCAGTGTACATCACTAGTGAGGCCTCAGTGTACATCACTAGTGAGGCCTCAGTGTACATCACTAGTGAGGCCTCAGTGTACATCACTAGTGAGGCCTCACTGTACATCACTAGTGAGGCCTCACTGTCACTAGTGAGGCCTCACTGTACATCACTAGTGAGGCCTCACTGTACATCACTAGTGAGGCCTCACTGTCACTAGTGAGACCTCACTGTACATCACTAGTGAGGCCTCACTGTACATCACTAGTGAGGCCTCACTGTCACTAGTGAGGCCTCACTGTACATCACTAGTGAGGCCTCACTGTCACTAGTGAGGCCTCACTGTACATCACTAGTGAGGCCTCACTGTACATCACTAGTGAGGCCTCACTGTCACTAGTGAGGCCTCACTGTACATCACTAGTGAGGCCTCACTGTACATCACTAGTGAGACCTCACTGTACATCACTAGTGAGGCCTCACTGTCACTAGTGAGGCCTCACTGTACATCACTAGTGAGGCCTCACTGTACATCACTAGTGAGGCCTCACTGTCACTAGTGAGACCTCACTGTACATCACTAGTGAGGTCTCACTGTCACTAGTGAGGCCTCACTGTACATTACTAGTGAGGCCTCACTGTACATCACTAGTGAGGCCTCAGTGTACATCACTAGTGAGGCCTCAGTGTACATCACTAGTGAGGCCTCAGTGTACATCACTAGTGAGGCCTCAGTGTACATCACTAGTGAGGCCTCACTGTACATCACTAGTGAGGCCTCACTGTACATCACTAGTGAGGCCTCCCTGTACATCACTAGTGAGGCCTCACTGTACATTACTAGTGAGGCCTCACTGTACATCACTAGTGAGGCCTCCCTGTACATCACTAGTGAGGCCTCACTGTCACTAGTGAGGCCTCACTGTACATCACTAGTGAGGCCTCACTGTCACTAGTGAGGCCTCACTGTACATCACTAGTGAGGTCTCACTGTCACTAGTGAGGCCTCACTGTACATCACTAGTGAGGCCTCACTGTCACTAGTGAGGCCTCACTGTCACTAGTGAGGCCTCACTGTCACTAGTGAGGCCTCATTCAGATTATGCCGCTCAGTTTTGGTCTCCTTACTACAGGATGGATATGGATTCATTAGAGAACATTCAGAGAAGAATGTTATATAAGGTATCTCCCGTATGGAGATAGGCTTAGATCCTTGAATCTTCACTCTCTTAAGAGACGTAGAATGAGGGGAGATATCACTGAAGTGTATAAGTGGATGATGGGCATAAACAAAGGCGATATTAGTAAAATACTGAGGATATCGACTCAGGTAAGAACCAGGAATATCGGATTTAAATTGAATAAATTTAGATTTAAAAAGGACATAGGTAAGTACTGGTTTTCAGAGTGTTCGATGTGTGGAACAATGTTCCGAGTAGTGTGACAGAGGCTAGGACCCTGGTAGCTTGAAGAAGAGATTGGACAAATATATGAGTGGGAGGGGCTGGGCTTGAGTGGTGTCGTGGGTAAGGGAGTAAATTCATGGGTAGCTTTGGGAAGGGGTGGTTTTGATAAGGACCTGCCTTGTATGAGCCAGTAGGCCTTCTGCAGTGTTCCTCCATTCTTATGTTCTTATAATGAATGCAAAATATTTGGCAACAAACTAACTGATACAACGACCTCAAAAGTGCCAGGCATGAAGATAGAGTAAAAATTTATTAGTCAAGTTTGGTGGGATAAACGAAATTGTTTTATACGTCAGTAAACGCGATAATAAGTTACAGTATCCAGAAATTAATAGAGTTTGGTGAGAGAGGATAAGAGTACTACTGAGTACTACTGAGTACTACTGAGTACTACCGAGTACTACTCCCTCAACACACCAAGAGATTCAAGTGATGAAACGATGAGTCAAACTGAAGTCATCAGATGTCTGATGTCTGTTCAGTGAGTTTACCAGGACGATCAGTTGATAACGAGGCAACTGAGTCAACAGCAGTAGTAATATTAACAGTAGTAGTAGTAGAGGTAAAGGTTTATGATAGTCACAGACAAGTAGAATTACTGAGCAGTTAAAACAGAAACAGTACATATTTAGAAGAGGTAATTGTACCTCATGTCTTACTTCCATTTCCAGGTTTCCAGTAAATTCCACGCCATTTTTTCCAGTATAGTATGATATATTTTTCCCTGTTTTCATACCGGTAGTAGCCGGAGGGATTAGGGACGGGGGAAGAGCTCTCTTCTTTTCTATCCATAATTAATACAACTAAACAATAGTTGGTTGTCCTTTATTTAAACAGAACTAGACAGATCTTATCAGATATCCAAGGTGTGGACTGTCGAAGGTGAGGTGGAAGATCTACAAGATGTTGTAGAGGACGGGATTCACTAGTAGAAGAAGGCAGATCCATCTGGAATCCAACCCTTCTCACTCATAACTAGTAGATACGCCATGAAGACTGGAAGATGTCCTCTGTACCGGTATTTAAGACTCCGTTCAGATGCTTCAGCTTCATATCGTTCCAGACCATAGAGCTGAACTCTTCTCCAAGCTGAGGGACTGACCACCTCACATACTTTCTCTACAAAGTTGATGGACTGATTACATCATCTTTATTTCATTACTACTGCTACCTTTGTATTTGACTGAAGAAGCCTACTGTGTAGGTGAAACGTTTCAGCAATAAAGATACCCAACTGTTGCACATGTGTCTTAATCTTCAACTTGTCAGTATATTATACCGTTTTGAACATTGCTGTCAGACACTGCAGCACAACGTTATTTTAGTACAGAGTGAGAAGGGTTCGATTCAAGAAGGAACTGCCTTCTTACTTTCACTAGTGGATCCCGTCCCTTACAGCCCATGAAAAGGCCTAGTCCCGGCTATTAGAGCCATTTTGGGGTGGGGGGGGTATGGCATGTTACATTTTATTTGGTATGTCACACCCCCATATAGGCTGCCTCCCAGCCAGCGAACCAGGTGCTAAGGCCTTAACGATCAGTAGGGTAACCGTCGTTAAATCAATACCTTGGTTGAAGAAAGAGGAGGCACAATACTATAACCAGGTTTACATGTGACTGTTGCTTCTGGTATATCAATCATAACTGAGTCGAGGACGAAGGCAGAAATATCAGTAAGTTGTTGGTTTAGTTAACTAACAGTTATAATATGTTGACATGAATGCTGAAGAGGGAAGTAGTTTCTATGTTCTGTTTTAAAATTAATTAGGTCTGCTCGCTACTTTTAAGGTTTAAACATTTCACAGTCTGTGACGGAGCTGACAGGATTTCCACATAGCCTGAAGAACATCGTTTTCAGTTAAATGGGAATGACAGCATCACAGAGATGCTCGTGTACAGTTTTACTAAAGCATTCAGAAATGTCATCTCCATAACCTTTCCTGTCTGGCTGCATTATGAGGTGCAAACTAGCCAGCAATTTTTGCAACATTCTGTGTAGCCCTGTCCTCCAAAAATATTTAAAAAATGGCAGGACGATCAATATTCACGAAATTATGTGTCAGCTGATAAATTAGACACATGTGCAACTCTTGGGTATTTTTATTGTGGAAATGTGTCAGCAGACGGTGACTTCATCAGTGATGAAGTCGACAATTAGACACATGTGCAACATCTGGGTATCTTTATTGTAGACGTTTTACCATCCAGTGGCTTTATCAATACAGATTCAAGGACATAATGGGAAGACTGTAGAACTATTAAAGATGAGGTAATCTGTCCCTCAGTCTCGGAGTTGGTGTGAAGTCACTGTGTTGGTGTGAAGTCACTGTGTTGGTGTGAAGTCACTGTGTTGGTGTGAAGTCACTGTGTTGGTGTGAAGTCACTGTGTGACGTGACATTTCCATTATAAAAATAGGCAAGTGTTGCACATGTGTCTAATTTATCAACTTGTCGGTTCTCTGAACCATCTATCTGCACACATGAGCTGATCAACACTGATAAACCACCAATTTTGGCAGACAGAATTCTGATAAACAGGTTCCTTATCTTTGTGTAGTTTGATTAAATAACTTATCAACTTTATCATGGAGTAATTTAACGTGTGATGGAATCATAAAATTTGCACATTAATTCCATTTTTTCTGTTTTTGAGAACCTACATCATGATTCTCCAGTGAGAATGTTATGGCTTTATGTAGGTCAAGGACCCTCACTGATGACAGAATCAATAAGAATCGGAGTCAAGCTCAGTCAGAAGATAAATTCAGAGTCATTAGCATGGTAAACGATTCGGTTTACAATGTAAATTCGCAGTTCTTAATTCTTATGCGTAATTCAACATTATCCTAAATAGAATATCCATGAAGAGGTGAAGTGTTTTTCTTGTCTAAAATGATTCACTTCGTGCAAGTTGTACAACGTAATATAATTGCATGTTTTCTTAACCCATTTAGATATATGATTATTTACTTGTAGACATTTAACATGATTTGTAGCGACAATTCTAAAACTAAATACAGTGTTAATCTGAACAGTTTTATCACTGATACTAAGAACACAAAGCTCCCTCTGAGGGCGTCGTTTAACATTAGTTTGAAAGGGTGTTATAGAACTTTTCTTAGCTAATATTAGCATGAGCGCAGCGTAATCCAGTAGAAGCATATCCGTCGCTGCGAGATCCAAGAAAGGCATTCCCGTATTCCATACGCCCAGACTCCTCTACCTCAAGGTACGCAAAAGGAATTCTGGAGGGTGGTCATGAAATTCCAGTACTGCTCAATATAAAAATACGTAGCCGTGTGTGTATATGCTCATGAATTTCTGGCGGGTGCCTGTCTCCCAGGACAGACATCCGGCAGTGGATCAGCCTTAAAGAAACCATCTGTCTGGTATAACAGGTTCACTATGCGACCTGTCTGCTGTCTTGCCTGAGCAGCTCAGATGGGGCTGTCTTGCCAGCCAGGAGGAAGAGAGGAATGTGCGGTGTTCACAGTCTACCTTCGACAGGCCGAAGGTGTGTTTTATCTGTGTGGAATGAGAGGATCCTGGAAAACGTCCAGTGACCACAACCACACATGTAGTGTGCGTTGCAATGCGTAGGTGAATTTGGATATAAACATTAGTAATTTTTTTTTGTATGTATATGTCGTGCTGAACAGGTAACACTTGCTATTTTGACCTAAATAGCAACGTTCTTCTTGCCGAATAAGGCAAGCAAAAATTTGTATATGCAATTAATTTGTGTATGCAGTAATTTCGCCAAAATCATTCTGAACCTAACAAAAAAAATATATTTCACTGTGTTTGTTTAGTATTAAGTTATTGTAAACGTATTTAAAATATTTTTAGTTGGGTTAGGCTAAAATAAATTGCTCTTGTTATAATAAGGTTAGGTAAGTTTTCTAAGATTCTTTTGGTGCAAAATCAAAAAATTTTACATTAACATTAATGAAAAAAATATATCTTTAAAGGTATAAAAGAAAATATCAGAAAGGACTTAATTTTAAATGAGTTCTTGCTAATTGACCAGTTTTACATATTCGGCACGACATATATATATATATATATATATATATATATATATATATATATATATATATATATATATATATATATATATATATATATATATATATATATATATATATATATATATATATATATATATATATATATACATATATATATATATATATATATATATATATATATATATATATATATATATGTGTGTGTGTGTGTGTGTGTGTGTGTGTGTGTGTGTGTGTGTGTGTGTGTGTGTGTGTGTGTGTTTTATGCATTGAAAAATAAATTGCTTCAGTTACTGAATAAATTCTTGCTCTATATTGCATTAGAAGAAAAATTTAAACCCCTGAATAGTGCACCAAGTTATTTCAATATAATAATAGACTCCTGATCGACCTTCAGTCCTCGTCTGTGTTAGTATTGCAATGTATTATTTTTAAAGTGACTTACGAAGGCCAACCAACCTGCAGATGACCACCAGGACTCCAGTATTGTGTGTAGCAATAATAATGGTATTAACAATATTATTAGTAATAGTAATAATAATACTGACAATAATAATTATAATGATAATGACAACACTGTTATAATTATTAGTATATTCGTTGCGAAAATTTGTCATATGTTCATTAGCCAACAGAAAGCCCAGAAAATTCCCACTTGGAGTCATTTGTTTAGCTCAGTCTGACAGGTACTGCTCAAGGTTGTGGGTGTTGAATATGAGAACATAACGGAAGGAGCAATACAACAGGCCTACTGGACTATGCTAGGCAGGGCCACCTCAAACTCACACACACCTAAACTTTCATGTACTTGTCTAACCTATTTTTAAGGCTACACAAAGTTTTAGCTTCAATAACGCTTCTTGGCAGTTTGTTCCACTCATCCACAACTTCATTGCCAAACCAATGTTTTCCTATATCCTTTACAAATCTGAAATTTTCCTGTCTTGTTTAGATATTTTAACACGTTATTTACATCCCTTTATTTATTCCTGTTTACCATTTATACACCTCAGTCATATCACTCGTAATTCTACACCTCTCGGGGTAGTGAAGATCAGTGCACTCAGTCTGTCCTCTTAGGACACATTTCTGATACATGGAATCAAGTTTGTCATCATTCTCTGTGCGTTTTCAATTGCATTCATGTGGGAAGTAAGACTGGAACGCTTCTCTCTTAAAAAACTCAAACATCGAGCAGAGGCAGACTATAGACATTCTCAGTGTTTTTAATAGAATAGTTTTTAAATTAATTAATTTTTTAGGCTTAAAGAGTATCAACAATGAGAACGTAATTCGTTCGGGTATAAACACTAAAAGACTCTTTAAGGGGTTAAAATTAATTATAGGCACAATGGCCTGGTGACTAAAGCTCTCTCTTTACACGGCGAGGGTCTGGATTCGATTCCCAGCGAGGGCAGAAACATTGGGCGTGTTTCTTTACACAGGTTGTCTATGTTTCCAATCAGTAAAATAGGTACCTGGGTGTTAGTAGACTGGTGTGGGTCGCATCCTGGGACAAAACTGACCTAATTTGTCCGAAATGCTCAGCATAACAAGCGGCTTTCTGTGTAGTAGTATGTCAGTGATGTCAGCTATGGTCTGTATACCTTGTATATGTACCGGTAGGAGTAAAGATTTATTATATTATTAAATTACTTTGTAGTTTTAACCCTATAACAGGTAGGTAAACTGCCTTCTCTTAACGTGGAGATGAGTTACCGATTTATTGGCCCACATGTAATGGATAGGCTTCAAACCTATCACTCTAGTTAGCATCTTAGAGAGCATTATAATCAAATAACAAATAGTTTTGATTTCCTCCACTAAGTAGGCACTTGAGAACTGCAGATAGAATGTCCCACTGACAACACCTGATAACACAGAACGATAACAAGGCAGACTAACTGTTTGTCTTATATCTATTCCTGGTGTTATCTTGAGGGTAAGTTAACTGATAAGGATCTTGGCACCACCAGGCTGAGGGACTGATTACCTCAAACTCCTCCTCTCCTTATATAGAACTGATGAAGTCACTGTGAGTCGAAATGTTTCTTCAATAAAGATTCCCATGTGTTGCATAAGTGTCCCAATTCTTCACCACCAGTGATACATGTTCAAACATTTAGTTATATATACTCTTATTTGTGTTTAACTTGATGTGTTTTATTTATTGTATGACCTTTATCTGTTGCATGACCTTTATCTGTTGCATGACCTTTATCTGTTGCATGACCTTTATCTGTTGCATGACCTTTATCTGTTGCATGACCTTTATCTGTTGCATGACCTTTATCTGTTGCATGACCTTTATCTGTTGCATGACCTTTATCTGTTGCATGACCTTTATCAGTTGCATGACCTTTATCTGTTGCATGAACTTTATCTGTTGCATGACCTTTATTTGTTGCATGACCTTTATCTGTTGTATGACCTTTATCTGTTGCATGACCTTTATCTGTTGCATGACCTTTATCTGTTGCATGACCTTTATCTGTTGCATGACCTTTATCAGTTGCATGACCTTTATCTGTTGCATGACCTTTATCTGTTGCATGACCTTTATCTGTTGCATGACCTTTATCTGTTGCATGACCTTTATCTGTTGCATGACCTATATCTGTTGCATGACCTTTATCTGTTGCATGACCTTTATCAGTTGCATGACCTTTATCTGTTGCATGAACTTTATCTGTTGCATGACCTTTATCTGTTGCATGACCTTTATCAGTTGCATGACCTTTATCTGTTGCATGAACTTTATCTGTTGCATGACCTTTATTTGTTGCATGACCTTTATCTGTTGCATGACCTTTATCTGTTGCATGACCTTTATCTGTTGCATGACCTTTATCAGTTGCATGACCTTTATCTGTTGCATGAACTTTATCTGTTGCATGACCTTTATTTGTTGCATGACCTTTATCTGTTGCATGACCTTTATCTGTTGCATGACCTTTATCTGTTGCATGACCTTTATCTGTTGCATGACCTTTATCTCTTGCATGACCTTTATCTCTTGCATGACCTTTATCTCTTGCATGACCTTTATCTCTTGCATGACCTTTATCTGTTGCATGACCTTTATCTGTTGCATGACCTTTTATTTGTTGAAAAATAAACACTAACACAGCATAACTCGACTCTTTATTGACTACGTTTCTCCCACACATTGGGATTTATTAAGTCACAAACAAATCTACCTAAGTAAAAAGTGTATGAGTATACATAGTGTGGAAGTCAGGTAGAGGATGTTAGGTAGAAGTCAGGTGGAGGATGTTAGGTAGAAGTCAGGTGGAGGATGTTAGGTAGAAGTCAGGTGGAGGATGTTAGGTAGAAGTCAGGTGGAGGATGTTAGGTAGAAGTCAGGTGGAGGATGTTAGGTAGAAGTCAGGTGGAGGATGTTAGGTAGAAGTCAGGTGGAGGATGTTAGGTAGAAGTCAGGTGGAGGATGTTGGGTAGAAGTCAGGTGGAGGATGTTAGGTAGAAGTCAGGTGGAGGATGTTAGGTAGAAGTCAGGTGGAGGATGTTAGGTAGAAGTCAGGTGGAGGATGTTAGGTAGAAGTCAGGTGGAGGATGTTAGGTAGAAGTCAGGTGGAGGATGTTAGGTAGAAGTCAGGTGGAGGATGTTAGATAGAAGTCAGGTGGAGGATGTTGGGTAGAAGTCAGGTGGAGGATGTTAGGTAGAAGTCAGGTGGAGGATGTTAGGTAGAAGTCAGGTGGAGGATGTTAGGTAGAAGTCAGGTGGAGGATGTTAGGTAGAAGTCAGGTGGAGGATGTTAGGTAGAAGTCAGGTGGAGGATGTTAGGTAGAAGTCAGGTGGAGGATGTTGGGTAGAAGTCAGGTGGAGGATGTTAGGTAGAAGTCAGGTGGAGGATGTTAGGTAGAAGTCAGGTGGAGGATGTTGGGTAGAAGTCAGGTGGAGGATGTTAGGTAGAAGTCAGGTGGAGGATGTTAGGTAGAAGTCAGGTGGAGGATGTTAGGTAGAAGTCAGGTGGAGGATGTTGGGTAGAAGTCAGGTGGAGGATGTTAGGTAGAAGTCAGGTGGAGGATGTTAGGTAGAAGTCAGGTGGAGGATGTTGGGTAGAAGTCAGGTGGAGGATGTTAGGTAGAAGTCAGGTGGAGGATGTTAGGTAGAAGTCAGGTGGAGAATGTTAGGTAGAAGTCAGGTGGAGGATGTTAGGTAGAAGTCAGGTGGAGGATGTTAGGTAGAAGTCAGGTGGAGGATGTTAGGTAGAAGTCAGGTGGAGGATGTTAGGTAGAAGTCAGGTGGAGGATGTTAGGTAGAAGTCAGGTGGAGGATGTTAGGTAGAAGTCAGGTGGAGGATGTTAGGTAGAAGTCAGGTGGAGGATGTTAGGTAGAAGTCAGGTGGAGGATGTTAGGTAGAAGTCAGGTGGAGGATGTTAGGTAGAAGTCAGGTGGAGGATGTTAGGTAGAAGTCAGGTGGAGGATGTTAGGTAGAAGTCAGGTGGAGGATGTTAGGTAGAAGTCAGGTGGAGGATGTTAGGTAGAAGTCAGGTGGAGAATGTTAGGTAGAAGTCAGGTGGAGGATGTTAGGTAGAAGTCAGGTGGAGGATGTTAGGTAGAAGTCAGGTGGAGGATGTTAGGTAGAAGTCAGGTGGAGGATGTTAGGTAGAAATCAGGTGGAGGATGTTAGGTAGAAGTCAGGTGGAGGATGTTAGGTAGAAGTCAGGTGGAGGATGTTAGGTAGAAGTCAGGTGGAGGATGTTAGGTAGAAGTCAGGTGGAGGATGTTAGGTAGAAGTCAGGTGGAGGATGTTAGGTAGAAGTCAGGTGGAGGATGTTAGGTAGAAGTCAGGTGGAGGATGTTAGGTAGAAGTCAGGTGGAGGATGTTAGGTAGAAGTCAGGTGGAGGATGTTAGGTAGAAGTCAGGTGGAGGATGTTAGGTAGAAGTCAGGTGGAGGATGTTAGGTAGAAGTCAGGTGGAGGATGTTAGGTAGAAGTCAGGTGGAGGATGTTAGGTAGAAGTCAGGTGGAGGATGTTAGGTAGAAGTCAGGTGGAGGATGTTAGGTAGAAGTCAGGTGGAGGATGTTAGGTAGAAGTCAGGTGGAGGATGTTAGGTAGAAGTCAGGTGGAGGATGTTAGGTAGAAGTCAGGTGGAGGATGTTAGGTAGAAGTCAGGTGGAGGATGTTAGGTAGAAGTCAGGTGGAGGATGTTAGGTAGAAGTCAGGTGGAGGATGTTAGGTAGAAGTCAGGTGGAGGATGTTAGGTAGAAGTCAGGTGGAGGATGTTAGGTAGAAGTCAGGTGGAGGATGTTAGGTAGAAGTCAGGTGGAGGATGTTAGGTAGAAGTCAGGTGGAGGATGTTAGGAAGAAGTCAAGTGGAGGATGTTAGGTAGAAGTCAGGTGGAGGATGTTAGGTAGAAGTCAGGTGGAGAATGTTGGGTAGAAGTCAGGTGGAGGATGTTAGGTAGAAGTCAAGTGGAGGATGTTAGGTAGAAGTCAGGTGGAGGATGTTAGGTAGAAGTCAGGTGGAGGATGTTAGGTAGAAGTCAGGTGGAGGATGTTAGGTAGAAGTCAGGTGGAGGATGTTAGGTAGAAGTCAGGTGGAGGATGTTAGGTAGAAGTCAGGTGGAGGATGTTAGGTAGAAGTCAGGTGGAGGATGTTAGGTAGAAGTCAGGTGGAGGATGTTAGGTAGAAGTCAGGTGGAGGATGTTGGGTAGAAGTCAGGTGGAGGATGTTAGGTAGAAGTCAGGTTGAGGATGTTAGGTAGAAGTCAGGTGGAGGATGCTAGGTAGAAGTCAGGTGGAGGATGTTAGGTAGAAGTCAGGTGGAGGATGTTAGGTAGAAGTCAGGTGGAGGATGTTAGGTAGAAGTCAGGTGGAGGATGTTAGGTAGAAGTCAGGTGGAGGATGTTAGGTAGAAGTCAGGTGGAGGATGTTAGGTAGAAGTCAGGTGGAGGATGTTAGGTAGAAGTCAGGTGGAGGATGTTGTATGGAAGACAGACCTGAGGTCTGTCTCACATACAACATTAATCGCCACTGTGTCCATTTACTTAACTAAACTTTCTGTCTAATACCTTGAGAACGAAGCTTCCGATCGACTTCATACTTGCAGCACTCTCGTAATTTAGTGAAATGAAAGTTGGCATTACTTTTGGGGTGTGAGGGGCACCAATTTATTAATTTTCTCAAACATGTATCTTATAAAAAGTGATAATCTATGATGACTGTCAGATATTTTTCCATTACAGTTTCTGTATGTCTTCTTAATAATGACTCTTGGGATGGGCTTCAAACTTTGTAAACAGATGAATCTTTCTTAGACATTTATGCTCCAAAGTGAGGATATGGGAAAACCTCATTTCATCTGATTGGTCAGTTATATTGCCTGAATTTAACTTAGTTGAATTCTAGCTCCTGGTCTTCTTGAGAATGTTGATATACATCTCCTGTGCCTCATGAGTGCTATTCTACAGCTCTTTGAGCTTTTCGAGGATATTAAAACTAATGGTTCAATGCTTCGTGATTGTGTTCAATTGAAGGTTTTAGGCCTTTAAGGATATTGAACTAAAATCCGTGAATAATTCAAGGGTGTTGAGCTCCATCTCCTGGACTACTTGGGAGGGTTCACTTGTTGCTCCTGCAACTTTTGTGAAAGCTGGCGTACTGCTGCATAACGTTATTGCATTCACTGTGGAACAGAATACATTCTGATACAGGGGACCTGAATTATTGAATATAGGGAGTATCCCTACCTACCTCTCTCTCTCTCTCTCTCTCTCTCTCTCTCTCTCTCTCTCTCTCTCTCTCTCTCTCTCTCTCTCTCTCTATGAACCTGCAACAGCTGGAGCATATCTACGTTCTTTTTACAAAGAGGCAATAGCCTTGCATACACCATCAAACAAACTATTCCCAGCCCTCAACTGTGCACACACCTCACTGATTCCATCTCCACACATCGCTCCCTCCAACACTTTTCAACAGCCACGAGCTACACTTGACCAAACCCAAATAAACCAAAATTATTAACCAACAAAAAAAAAAGCAATCTCCATGGGGAAGTGGAGAAGAATCCTTCCTCCGTAAGCCATGCGTGTCTTAAGAGACGACTTAAGAGACGACTGTATACATTACTAAATGCAAAAGAAGAAAAGCTTTCGTTTCTTCTTTTTCGGGTGACCTTGCCTTGGTGGGAGGCGGCCGGAGTGGTAAATAAAACATGTTAAAGCCAAAATCAACTGAACCAAAATAAACACCAGGAAGCTTAGGTTTGCAAGACATCAGAGCTATAATATGACCTGTACGTTAAATAGGAGAATTTACAAAGAACGATTATAAAATTTACAGCGAACTAACAAGTGGAAGAACTCTACGAAGAATGAAAAAAAATGTCTAAAAGTAAAAGGAAACTTTACTTTAGAGAAGCTCTTTTATTTATCTAATATTTCTACCTTTGAACATGTTCAGGTTTAATGTAACACCATTTTGTTCACTTTTTAAGCACCTAACTGCTTATAGTTATGCCATTAAACATATCTTAAAGTTTAAATTTGTGTCATGCGTTACAAGTTCACTTTACGTGCAGTCTGTGTTTACTAACACTCTTCTGAATGAAATCACAAATATCTGCTATAAAAACTGGATAAAAAGTTAGACGTACAGTGGACGATTATTGTTATAGATGGGTGAGAGTAATGAGCGGGGTCCCTCAAGGATCAGTATTATTATTATTATTGTTATAGATGGGTGAGAGTAATGAGCGGGGTCCCTCAAGGATCAGTATTTGGACACATACTGTTTCTGTATGAGAGAGAAGGCACAAAATAGCCTATATTGAGTGCAGGGATATAACGTATGTATACCTGTGTTACTGGAAGGAATACCACAATCTGTTTCCTATTCACACTTGTATGTGGGTCGTAGCAGGATTACTGACACTTGTATGTAGGTCGTAGCAGGATTACTGACACTTGTATGTAGGTCGTAGAAGGATTACTGACACTTGTATGTGGGTCGTAGCAGGATTACTGACACTTGTATGTAGGTCGTAGCAGGATTACTGACACTTGTATGTGGGTCGTAGCAGGATTACTGACACTTGTATGTAGGTCGTAGCAGGATTACTGACACTTGTATGTGGGTCGTAGCAGGATTACTGACACTTGTATGTAGGTCGTAGCAGGATTACTGACACTTGTATGTGGGTCGTAGCAGGATTACTGACACTTGTATGTAGGTCGTAGCAGGATTACTGACACTTGTATGTAGGTCGTAGCAGGATTACTGACACTTGTATGTAGGTCGTAGCAGGATTACTGACACTTGTATGTAGGTCGTAGCAGGATTACTGACACTTGTATGTAGGTCGTAGAAGGATTACTGACACTTGTATGTGGGTCGTAGCAGGATTACTGACACTTGTATGTAGGTCGTAGAAGGATTACTGACACTTGTATGTGGGTCGTAGCAGGATTACTGACACTTGTATGTAGGTCGTAGCAGGATTACTGACACTTGTATGTAGGTCGTAGCAGCATTACTGACACTTGTATGTAGGTCGTATCAGAATTACTGACACTTGTATGTAGGTCGTATCAGAATTACTGACACTTGTATGTAGGTCGTAGCAGCATTACTGACACTTGTATGTGGGTCGTAGCAAGATTACTGACACTTGTATGTAGGTCGTATCATAATTACTGATACTTGTATGTAGGTCGTAGCAGCATTGCTGACACTTGTATGTAGGTCGTAGCAAGATTACTGACACTTGTATGTAGGTCGTATCAGAATTACTGACACTTGTATGTAGGTCGTAGCAAGATTACTGACACTTGTATGTAGGTCGTATCATAATTACTGACACTTGTATGTAGGTCGTATCATAATTACTGACACTTGTATGTAGGTCGTATCATAATTACTGACACTTGTATGTAGGTCGTAGCAACATCACTGATACCTGACTCTCACTCCAAATCTTTACCTTTAAACATAATATTTTACCTTCCTGGCCATCTTTATTGATAATTATCAATAAAGATGGCCAGGAAGGTTATATAATAAATATTGGGACATTAAAGAAAAATGATAAATTGGTGCAGATACAAGAACCATAACAAAGTTAACAATTTAATAATGTTTATGAGAGATTAAAACATTGTCTTCTACTTAATAATCAAATTATAAATTTATTCACAAGTTAATAACACCGTAAATAATCTGTGGAAGGAAAAGTTGATATATACGTAATTTGGTGTGTATGTGTGTGTATATGTATGGTGGGTATGTGTATGTATTGTGTATGTGTGCATGTACGTATGGTGTGTGTGTATATATATATATATATATATATATATATATATATATATATAAATGTGAAATCATCTCAGTCAGTCAACAAGTGATAAATGCAGTGAGATCAAAACTACCAGGAGCAGCAGTCATTGCCCCCACAAATAGTGTCTTGCTAGGAGCACCTCTGGGAAGCAATGCCATTGACACAATTCTCAGGAAGAAATTGGAAGAGTTAAGGAGAATGGAACAACGAATAGGCAATCTGGACACCCACGATGCCTTGTACCTTCTCACAAAGTGCTTGAGTCTGCCCAGGTTGACATATTTCCTAAGATGTGCACCTTCATATGATAACCCTATACTGCACGAATATGACAGTATTCTGAGGCAGATTTTTACGAAAGTACTTAACCTTACTCTAGAAGACGGGCAGTGGAACCAAGCTACACTTCCAGTCAGACTAGGAGGCATTGGTGTCCGCAAGTCATCACAGATTGCGTTACCCTGCTTTTCTGTCCTCGTGTATTGCATCCAGAGAGCTTGTAGCAGCGATTCTCCCTGAACATCTTAGGGACAAGATTGGAGCCCAGGACCAAAAATTCCTTGACGGAGCAATGATCTGGGATAATCTAACGGGCTCAGAAACCAGACCTGCTCCCCCCAACAACTACAAACAATCGCACTGGGATGGTCCAATAGTGGAAAATATAGCCTCAACGATGCTTCAGAGTGTGTCAGGGAAGGATAGAGCCCGCCTGCTGGCAGTGAGAGCCCCTCATGCTGGGGACTTTCTGTTGGCTGTTCCCAACTCCAGCCTTGGCACACGCCTCGACCCACAGACCATCCGCATCGGTGTTGCCCTTCGACTTGCCGCCCCTATTCTCGCCGAACACAGGTGTATTTGTGGCAGTGAAGCAGCAGACCGATTCGGGTACCATGGTCTTGTGTGCCGTAAATCCGAGGGAAAGATTACAAGACATGAGGAGGTTAATAACATTATCAAGAGGAGCCTCACAACAGCTGGATGCCCAGCAGTAAGGGAGCCACCCCAACTATGCAGATCTGATGTATATATATATATATATATATATATATATATATATATATATATATATATATATATATATATATATATATATATATATATATATATATATATATATATATATATATATATATATATATATATATATATATATATATATATATATATATATATATATAACTGGCTGCAGCACTGCACTCGCATTAAATGATCTGAGAATCTTAAGAGAGTTCCTGACTAATCGACTCTCGTGCCATCATAATTATTCGTTCCTCTGTGCAATTATAATTAGTGTTTACTGTTCCTGCTGCTGTTACCTGTATTGATTTGCTGGTACCTCAGTTTGTAGGGTAAACTTAATTTTCCTGTCACCCGTCTACTAAGCCTTCAGCTTATTGGGTGAGTGAATTAGTCTTGATGATAAGTGTTGTGAGTCTCTCCAATAATGTGAGTGTATTGCGAGGATCATTGATAAAACTGAGGGATTACAAGAACTGTATGTGCCTTTACTCAATTTTATCTTCATTATTTGTGGAAGGTTACTGCTCATTTCTGCGTTTTCTCTACCGACTCTTCACCTTCGAGACTCCAGCCACCAAGGTTTACCGCTTCATGAAAGTATTCACACAAGACTGCGTCAGTACTCAACTTCCCTACACGTTGCTGCCAGGCGCCTCACACTGCTACTCAAGATTATTATACAACAGATGTCTCTCTTCCATCAGTGGTGATCAAATGTGCTTCCATCTTCCTGGACTATATATACTATTTACGTCACACTGGAGCACAGTGGATCAGAGTCAGCCTAGGCTATCACTGGCTCCTCTGGACCTTCTATTACATGCACCTGTATATTGTGGTCCATATCTTACCTGTGATTCATATGCTCAATCTGTTTCACTTTTTTTATTGTCTTGATTCATTTAGGAAATATTTCTTGCTTGAGTGTTTTAGATTTAGATAAAGCTTATAAAATTTTTCTTCGTCAACTTCCATTTCCCACTTGATTGCATTTTGCAATTATTTATGATACAGACTACGTTGTTAAATCAGTAGCCAACACCTTGACCAGCTAGACGAATTTCGGTCTTAGCGCGGTCCTAGTTAGTTGTGCCGCCTGACCAGTTACTTCACTGCGCTTCTGCAGCTCAGCCTACAAGAGGCAGCGCCAACAAGCAATATTACAGAGGCCACAACGGGTCTGTGTCAGGCCCCATTGACCATTGTTACATCACTTGTAAGAAATATACCATATTTTAGAATTACTTCAGACAGTTTCTTACAGAGTACATGACGCCTACGTGTAATATATTTTAAGTATTATATTCGGTATCTCACAGCTGCTTACAAGATGCAATTTCCAGTTATTGAACCAAAGAAAACAAAATTTGTGCCTACACAGCCTAAACACATGAAATATGACAGACGGTACATCAATCATTGACGATTGATGTCGATCACAACTCTCATATTTTAGAGAAAAGAGCCAAATTCGTAAGAGTTATATACGCCTGTGGAATGGGAACCCAGTTCCTTGGATTAAGAGCCCCTCGGCAGCAACAAAGCAAAATAATACAGCAACGTAAAATAATACCTAATTATTTTAGGATTAATAGTGAGAAAACAGCGTCAACACTGAATTATACCAACCTATAACTAATTGGGAACCACCACTGGTGAAATTATTGAAGACGATCTTAGGAGACTGTCTCCACCTGTCGCACCACAATAACAATATTTGTGAATAACCTTTGTAACACTGTAGCCAGGTCACCCAGGCATGTAACACTGTAGTCAGGTCACCCAGGAATGTAACACTGTAGTCAGGTCACCCAGGCATGTAACACTGTAGTCAGGTCACCCAGACATGTAACACTGTAGTCAGGTCACCCAGGCATGTAACACTGTAGTCAGGTCACCCAGGCATGTAACACTGTAGCCAGGTCACCCAGGCATGTAACACTGTAGTCAGGTCACCCAGGCATGTAACACTGTAGTCAGGTCACCCAGGCATGTAACACTGTAGCCAGGTCACCCAGGCATGTAACACTGTAGTCAGGTCACCCAGGCATGTAACACTGTAGTCAGGTCACTCAGGCATGTAACACTGTAGTCAGGTCACCCAGGCATGAAACACTGTAGTCAGGTCACCCAGGCATGCAACACTGTAGTCAGGTCACCCAGGCATGTAACACTGTAGCCAGGTCACCCAGGCATGTAACACTGTAGCCAGGTCACCCAGGCATGTAACACTGTAGTCAGGTCACCCAGGCATGTAACACTGTTGTCAGGTCACCCAGGCATGTAACACTGTAGTCAGGTCACCCAGGCATGTAACACTGTAGCCAGGTCACCCAGGCATGTAACACTGTAGTCAGGTCACCCAGGCATGTAACACTGTAGTCAGGTCACCCAGGCATGTAACACTGTAGCCAGGTCACCCAGGCATGTAACACTGTAGTCAAGTCACCCAGGCATGTAACACTGTAGCCAGGTCACCCAGGCATTTAACACTGTAGCCAGGTCACCCAGGCATGTAGCATTGTAGCCAGGTCACTGAGGCATGTAACATTGTAGCCAGGTCACCCTTTGTAACATTGTAGAGAGGTCACCCACGCATGCAACACTGTAGCCAGGTCACCCAGGCTTGTAGCATTGTAGCCAGGTAACACAGGCATGTAACACTGCAGCCAGGTCACCCAGGCATGTAACATTGTAACGAGGTCACCCAGACATGTAACACTGTAGCCAGTTCACCCAGGCATGTAACACTGTAGCCAGGTCACACAGCCATGTAACACTGTAGCCAGGTCACTCAGGCAGGTAACATTGTAGCCAGGTCACCGAGGCATGTAATACTGTAGCCAGGTCACCCTTTGTAACATTGTAGCCAGGTCACCCAGGCATGTAACACTGTAGCCAGGTCACCCAGGCATGTAGCAATGTAGCCAGGTCACCCAGGCATGTAGCATTGTAGCCACGTCACTGAGGCATGTAACATTGTAGCCAGGTCACCCTTTGTAACATTGTAGCCAGGTCACCCACGCATGTAACACTGTAGCCAGGTCATCCAGGCATGTATCATTGTAGCCAGGTCACACAGGCATGTAACGCTGTAGCCAGGTCACCCAGGCATGTAACATTGTAACGAGGTCGCCCAGACATGTAACACTGTAGCCAGTTCACCCAGGCATGTAACACTGTAGCCAGGTCACACAGCCATGTAACACTGTAGCCAGGTCACTCAGGCATGTAACATTGTAGCCAGGTCACAGAGGCATGTAATACTGTAGCCAGGTCACCCTTTGTAACATTGAAGCCAGTTCACCCAGGTATGTAACACTGTAGCCAGGTCACCCGGGCATGTAACATTGTAGCCAGGTCACCCAGGCATGTAACATCGTAGCCAGGTCACCCAGGCATGTAACATCGTAGCCAGGTCACCCAGGCATGTAACATTGTAGCCAGGTCACCCAGTCATGTAACAATGTAGCCAGGTCACCCAGTGCAGGGTGTGTGGTAGTGTAGTGTGATAGTGCAGGGTGTGTGGTAGTGCAGGGTGTGTGGTAGTGCAGGGTGTGTAGTAGTGTAGAGTGTGTGATAGTGCAGGGGGTGTGGTAGTGCAGGGTGTGTGGTAGTGCAGGGTGTGTGGTAGTGCAGGGTGTGTGGTAGTGCAGGGTGTGTGGTAGTGCAGGGTGTGTTGTAGTGCAGGGTGTGTGGTAGTGCAGGGTGTGTGGTAGTGCAGGGTGTGTGGCAGTAGAGGGTGTGTGGTAGTGCAGGGTGTGTTGTAGTGCAGGGTGTGTGGTAGTGCAGGGTGTGTGGCAGTAGAGGGTGTGTGGTAGTGCAGGGTGTGTGGCAGTAGAGGGTGTGTTGTAGTGCAGGGTGTGTGGTAGTGCAGGGTGTGTGGTAGTGCAGGGTGTGTGGTAGTGCAGGGTGTGTAGTAGTGTAGAGTGTGTGATAGTGCAGGGTGTGTGGTAGTGCAGGGTGTGTGGTAGTGCAGGGTGTGTGGTAGTGCAGGGTGTGTGGTAGTGCAGGGTGTGTGGTAGTGCAGGGTGTGTGGTAGTGCAGGGTGTGTGGTAGTGCAGGGTGTGTGGTAGTGCAGGGTGTGTGGTAGTGCAGGGTGTGTGGTAGTGCAGGGTGTGTGGTAGTGCAGGGTGTGTGGTAGTGCAGGGTGTGTGGTAGTGCAGGGTGTGTGGTAGTGCAGGGTGTGTGGTAGTGCAGAGTGTGTGGTAGTGCAGGTGTGTGGGACTGCAGCGTGTGTGGTAGTGCAGTGTGTGTGGTAGAGTGTGTGGTAGTGCAGGGTGTGTGGTAGTGCAGGTGTGTGTGGTAGTGCAGAGTGTGTGGTAGTGCAGGGTGTGTGGTAGTGCAGAGTGTGTGGTAGTGCAGGGTGTGTGGTAGTGCAGAGTGTGTGGTAGTGCAGAGTGTGTGGTAGTGCAGGGTGTGTGGTAGTGCAGAGTGTGTGGTAGTGCAGGGTGTGTGGTAGTGCAGGGTGTGTGGTAGTGCAGGTGTGTCGTAGTGCAGGGTGTGTGGTAGTGCAGAGTGTGTGGTAGTGCAGGGTGTGTGGTAGTGCAGAGTGTGTGGTAGTGCAGGTGTGTGGTAGTGCAGAGTGTGTGGTAGTGAAGAGTGTGTGGTAGTGCAGGTGTGTGGTAGTGCAGGGTGTGTGGTAGTGCAGAGTGTGTGGTAGTGCAGGGTGTGTGGTAGTGCAGAGTGTGTGGTAGTGCAGGGTGTGTGGTATTGCAGGGTGTGTGGTAGTGCAGAGTGTGTGGTAGTGCAGGTGTGTGGTAGTGCAGAGTGTGTGGTAGTGCAGAGTGTGTGGTAGTGCAGGTGTGTGGTAGTGCAGAGTGTGTGGTAGTGCAGAGTGTGTGGTAGTGCAGAGTGTGTGGTAGTGCAGAGTGTATGGCAGTGCAGAGTGTGTGGTAGTGCAGAGTGTGTGGTAGTGCAGAGTGTGTGGTAGTGCAGGGTGTGTGGTAGAGCAGGTGTGTGGTTGTGCAGAGTGTGTGGTAGTGCAGGGTGTGTGGTAGAGCAGGTGTGTGGTAGTGCAGGGTGTGTGGTAGTGCAGGGTGTGTGGTAGTGCAGGGTGTGTGGTAGTGCAGGGTGTGTGGTAGTGCAGAGTGTGTGGTAGTGCAGAGTGTGTGGTAGTGCAGAGTGTGTGGTAGTGCAGAGTGTGTGGTAGTGCAGGGTGTGTGGAAGTGCAGAGTGTGTGGTAGTGCAGGGTGTGTGGTAGTGCAGGGTGTGTGGTAGTGCAGGGTGTGTGGTAGTGCAGAGTGTGTGGTAGTGCAGAGTGTGTGGTAGTGCAGAGTGTGGTAGTGCAGAGTGTGTGGTAGTGCAGGTGTGTGGCAGTGCAGAGTGTGTGGTAGTGCAGAGTGTGTGGTAGTGCAGGGTGTGTGGTAGTGCAGGGTGTGTGGTAGTGCAGGGTGTGTGGTAGTGCAGGGTGTGTGGTAGTGCAGGTGTGTGGTAGTGCAGGTGTGTGGTAGTGCAGAGTGTGTGGTAGTGCAGAGTGTGTGGTAGTGCAGAGTGTGTGGTAGTGCAGAGTGTGTGGTAGTGCAGGGTGTGTGGTAGTGCAGGTGTGTGGCAGTGCAGAGTGTGTGGTAGTGCAGGTGTGTGGCAGTGCAGAGTGTGTGGTAGTGCAAAGTGTGTGGTAGTGCAGGTGTGTGGTAGTGCAGAGTGTGTGGTAGTGCAGAGTGTGTGGTAGTGCAGAGTGTGTGGCAGTGCAGAGTGTGTGGTAGTGCAGAGTGTGTGGTAGTGCAGAGTGTGTGGTAGTGCAGAGTGTGTGGTAGTGCAGGATGTGTGGCAGTGCAGAGTGTGTGGTAGTGCAGAGTGTGTGGTAGTGCAGAGTGTGTGGTAGTGCAGAGTGTGTGGTAGTGCAGGTGTGTGGCAGTGCAGAGTGTGTGGTAGTGCAGAGTGTGTGGTAGTGCAGAGTGTGTGGTAGTGCAGAGTGTGTGGTAGTGCAGTTGTGTGGCAGTGCAGAGTGTGTGGTAGTGCAGAGTGTGTGGTAGTGCAGAGTGTGTGGTAGTGCAGAGTGTGTGGTAGTGCAGGGTGTGTGGTAGTGCAGGGTGTGTGGTAGTGCAGGGTGTGTGGTAGTGCAGAGTGTGTGGTAGTGCAGGTGTGTGGTAGTGCAGGGTGTGTGGTAGTGCAGGTGTGTGTGGTAGTGCAGAGTGTGTGGTAGTGCAGAGTGTGTGGTAGTGCAGAGTGTGTGGTAGTGCAGGGTGTGTGGTAGTGCAGGTGTGTGTGGTAGTGCAGAGTGTGTGGTAGTGCAGGGTGTGTGGTAGTGCAGAGTGTGTGGTAGTGCAGGGTGTGTGGTAGTGCAGGTGTGTGTGGTAGTGCAGAGTGTGTGGTAGTGCAGGGTGTGTGGTAGTGCAGAGTGTGTGGTAGTGCAGGGTGTGTGGTAGTGCAGAGTGTGTGGTAGTGCAGAGTGTGTGGTAGTGCAGGGTGTGTGGTAGTGCAGAGTGTGTGGTAGTGCAGGGTGTGTGGTAGTGCAGAGTGTGTGGTAGTGCAGGTGTGTGGTAGTGCAGGGTGTGTGGTAGTGCAGAGTGTGTGGTAGTGCAGGGTGTGTGGTAGTGCAGAGTGTGTGGTAGTGCAGGTGTGTGGTAGTGCAGAGTGTGTGGTAGTGCAGAGTGTGTGGTAGTGCAGGTGTGTGGTAGTGCAGGGTGTGTGGTAGTGCAGAGTGTGTGGTAGTGCAGGGTGTGTGGTAGTGCAGAGTGTGTGGTAGTGCAGAGTGTGTGGTAGTGCAGGTGTGTGGTAGTGCAGAGTGTGTGGTAGTGCAGGGTGTGTGGTAGTGCAGGTGTGTGGTTTTGCAGAGTGTGTGGTAGTGCAGAGTGTGTGGTAGTGCAGAGTGTGTGGTAGTGCAGAGTGTATGGCAGTGCAGAGTGTGTGGTAGTGCAGAGTGTGTGGTAGTGCAGAGTGTGTGGTAGTGCAGGGTGTGTGGTAGAGCAGGTGTGTGGTTGTGCAGAGTGTGTGGTAGTGCAGGGTGTGTGGTAGAGCAGGTGTGTGGTAGTGCAGGGTGTGTGGTAGTGCAGGGTGTGTGGTAGTGCAGGGTGTGTGGTAGTGCAGGGTGTGTGGTAGTGCAGAGTGTGTGGTAGTGCAGAGTGTGTGGTAGTGCAGAGTGTGTGGTAGTGCAGAGTGTGTGGTAGTGCAGGGTGTGTGGTAGTGCAGAGTGTGTGGTAGTGCAGGGTGTGTGGTAGTGCAGGGTGTGTGGTAGTGCAGGGTGTGTGGTAGTGCAGGGTGTGTGGTAGTGCAGGGTGTGTGGTAGTGCAGGGTGTGTGGTAGTGCAGGGTGTGTGGTAGTGCAGGGTGTGTGGTAGTGCAGGGTGTGTGGTAGTGCAGGTTGTGTGGTTGTGCAGGTTGTGTGGTTGTGAAGGTTGTGTGGTTGTGCAGGTTGTGTGGTTGTGCAGGTTGTGTGGTTGTGAAGGTTGTGTGGTTGTGCAGGGTGTGTGGTTGTGCAGGTTGTGTGGTTGTGCAGGTTGTGTGGTTGTGAAGGTTGTGTGGTTGTGCAGGTTGTGTGGTTGTGCAGGTTGTGTGGTTGTGAAAGTTGTGTGGTTGTGCAGAGTGTGTGATAGTGCAGAGTGTGTGGTAGTGCAGAGTGTGTGGTTGTGCAGGGTGTGTGGTTGTGCAGGGTGTGTGGTAGTGCAGAGTGTGTGGTAGTGCAGAGTGTGTGATAGTGCAGAGTGTGTGGTAGTGCAGAGTGTGTGGTTGTGCAGGTTGTGTGGTTGTGAAGGTTGTGTGGTTGTGCAGGGTGTGTGGTTGTGCAGGTTGTGTGGTTGTGCAGGTTGTGTGGTAGTGCAGAGTGTGTGGTAGTGCATGGTGTGTGGTAGTGCAGGGTGTGTGGTAGTGCAGAGTGTGTGGTAGTGCAGGGTGTGTGGTAGTGCAGGGTGTGTGGTTGTGCAGAGTGTGTGGTAGTGCAGAGTGTGTGGTAGTGCAGAGTGTGTGATAGTGCAGAGTGTGTGGTAGTGCAGGGTGTGTGGTAGTGCAGAGTGTGTGGTAGTACAGAGTGTGTGATAGTGCAGAGTGTGTGATAGTGCAGAGTGTGTGATAGTGCAGAGTGTGTGGTAGTGCAGAGTGTGTGATAGTGCAGAGTGTGTGATAGTGCAGGGTGTGTGGTAGTGCAGTGTGTGTGGTAGTGCAGAGTGTGTGGTAGTACAGAGTGTGTGATAGTGCAGAGTGTGTGATAGTGCAGAGTGTGTGATAGTGCAGAGTGTGTGGTAGTGCAGGGTGTGTGGTAGTGCAGAGTGTGTGGTAGTACAGAGTGTGTGATAGTGCAGAGTGTGTGATAGTGCAGAGTGTGTGGTAGTGCAGGGTGTGTGGTAGTGCAGAGTGTGTGGTAGTACAGAGTGTGTGGTAGTGCAGAGTGTGTGATAGTGCAGAGTGTGTGATAGTGCAGAGTGTGTGGTAGTGCAGGGTGTGTGGTAGTGCAGAGTGTGTGGTAGTGCAGAGTGTGTGGTAGTGCAGAGTGTGTGGTAGTGCAGAGTGTGTGGTAGTACAGAGTGTGTGATAGTGCAGAGTGTGTGATAGTGCAGAGTGTGTGGTAGTGCAGGGTGTGTGGTAGTGCAGAGTGTGTGGTAGTGCAGAGTGTGTGGTAGTGCAGAGTGTGTGGTAGTGCAGAGTGTGTGGTAGTGCAGAGTGTGTGGTATTACAGCAGATAGTATTGCGTCACGCTAGTCAGCTGGTCTTACAGTCGCTGCTGCTGTGGTAACCTGACCCAGGTAATCCCGGCTTCCTGCACAGTTGTCTCCACCGTGACGAACCTCACCCTGGTCTCTACCTCACCTCCCATTACTTCTGCTCAATGTGCCTGTGTTAGTAAGCATGTAACTTTAAGCGAATGAATTATATGTATATATATATATATATATATATATATATATATATATATATATATATATATATATATATATATATATATATATATATATATATATATATATATCGAACAAGGGATACAAGCTGCAAAACAATCACAGGGGGAGTTGAATAATAGTTGTAGGCCTTTCTTGTTGCAATCATCACACTATCAAGAGCTTGCAAAGTTGCAGAAGTTATTAAGAATTATCATCGGTTTAAAACAGTATCCGGTCGTGCGCACTCTGCATCAAAGTACACAGTACACTTATCCCGAAGCTAAATGTTACATCCCTGTACCCCGGGAGTCGTGGGTAGACAGCAGCGTAGAACGAATAACTAGTTAGGAATAGGTAATAATAGGTTTGTCTAGATCCTGGGAGAAAAACTTGATCTCGTGATACACGTTACTGTCTTGGGCAGTTCCATCGTTACAAACACATTACGGGGAAATCCAGGCGAGTACTGAAGGCAAAGGAGGTCCAGAGAGGAAGGTATACACACACACACACACACACACACACACACACACACACACACACACACACACGCACACACACGAGTCAGGTGTCACGGGAACATAAGGACTGATCACACACATGGAAGCATCAGACGACACCGAATATTGAGTTATGGAAAGTTAGCAGGTGCTCCCCGCACCCAGAGTTTTGAACTCTCCTCCTCTTTCATTCACTTATCCATATTCAATAACCAGTGCTTTTGTCATTCTCTCTCTTTCTCTCTCTCTCTCTCTCTCTCTCTCTCTCTCTCTCTCGTCCACACTCAGATACACACAGAATCAAGCAAGAATAGAGTCCATGGTTCACCCAGTGGTGCAGAGAGGCAAGAGCTAACAGATAAGGACATTGAAAAATGCAGAAAGAAAAGAATGTCTAAGACCAAAGCAGCGGCAGAAGATCCAGGAAGCAATACGCATGGATAAGTAAGGAGGTTGAGCGATAGTTGAAGGATGACATAGCACTGAAGACAAAAACTGAATCAAAGTCCTGTACAGCCACTTGAGAATGAAGACAACGGTTGATGACCTGGTAATAAGGCTGAAGAAGAGAGAAAGGAGAAGAGCTCACAAGAGACGAGGAATCTCACTATAAGCAGAACATAAGACTGAAGTGAATATGGCAAGAGAAAACACCAGCATTACGAGAGAGCTTGAGAGGAAGGGTACACCCGAGCACACAATACACTCAACACAAGAGGTGAAGAATTCCCCTTTTCCGTGATTTATTTACCTTGAAGGTAATGTGCCAAGACTTCTCTTCGTGACTCACGAAATCGTAATGATACGATTGCAAACAAACCGTACCGCGGGTTCAAATCCCGCCCGTTGTATGGTTTCTCTTCGTGGGTTCCAAGTTATCATAATCCGGGAAACTTCCAGAGGTGCAGAAGACAGGATGTGTAGTCCTGGTATTTATGACAAGGGTAGAGACAGCTAGCATTAAACTACAGGCCAGTGTCATGCACAGTGTGTAAGTTTACAGAGAAGAGTATCAGAATTGAAAGTTGTGTCTCACAAAAACCGCCAGTTCTTAGGTTAAGTAATGTAAGTGAGGCAAATACAAGAGAGATAGAGAGAGGAGGAGAGTAAGAAAGGGATGAATGAATTCCTACTTTTAGACTGTAAGAAGGCGGTCATTACAGTATTCCATACTGTATTCCATGCATTATTATGTACACTAATTATATACAGTAATTGCAAAATATGAAATGGCTATTATTTCTTTCTAGTGATGTAACAATGCTCATTAATGTCTGATAAAGACTCATTTTGACCTCTTTAATCCTGTCGTGTAGAATAAAGGAATACTTAACAGGAAAGTGACAACTAGTTGTAATCCGGAAAGTGGCGTCAAGTATAAGACGTGAGGTTCCACAAGGGTCGAAATTGGGACCGGTACTATTTCTTGAGTATGTGAACTGCGTGACCAAAGAAATTGAGACTAATGTGAGAATAATGAGGAATCTACAAACAGGGGCAAACTTCAAACTGAAATGGACACAGTACAGGATTGGACTGACAAGTTGTTATTGAAATTTAAACCCTCAGCAAATGCAACTCTGGAATTTATAGAAGAACAACGTGACAGGAGTCTCAAGAAAAAGTCATTCACGATATATGCCAGGCCAAATCTTCAAGTATGAGTGGAACTAACACCTGAAAAACCATACCAAGATACTGGAAAAGGTGCATAAATTTGCGACGACATTAGTCTGGGAAAGAAGAGTGTGAACTATAATAAAAACTAAAGGAGCTAGACCTAGTCAGATCAGAAATAACTTGATAAAAAGGTACAAAACGTGGAGAAGAGGAATTGGTAGGATGGACAAGGAGAGACTACCAAGAGCAACAGTCAGGAAAACAAAAATGCAACTGGACTTTTAAAACAAAGTAGCAAGAAGGTTGCTTTTAAAGCAATATTTTTAAAAGTAGCAGGGAGATTGGGAAATTTTGGTTCCACTTTCAAGAATGACCTAGACAAGGTAGCGGCTGAGACTGGTTCCATACATTGTTTTAAGAACAGGTATGACAGGGCTCACACAGGCATTAGAGAGAGAAAAACAACATTCACCAGCCAGCAGAGGTGTGGTCGGGCGTGGTGCTGAAACTCGACCCCAGTAAACACGAGTAGGTGAGTAAATGTACGTGAATACGTACACATGTACACGTACACTTGTACACGTACAGATACAGGTGGCGATCATCATTCCTTATCCATTAAAAGATACTTGAATCTGTTTTTACCCCGTTTGTTTACATTTCATTTTGATATGACCTTGCAGTCCTGACTCCATCCCCTGTGTGACCCTGTTAAAACATTACTCTGAAATACTGTGTTTCGCAAAATATTTCTAACCTTCACCACCATGAAAGGCTATATTAACTGATCTGGCACCATCAACTTCAGTGGGTAGATTTTTTTTTTCAGCTGGTAGATTTTCTTCAGTAGGGCAGATTTCTCCAGTTGTAGATTTTTTTTTTTTCGGTGGGTAGATTTTTCGGGGGTTGTATGCCTGTAATAGCGAGACAATCAACAGCCATATCAATGTTAAACTAAATACATCTAAGAGTCATACCACTCCTTCACGTGATTGTATCACAATGCATTCCCAGAATTCCTTAAAGCATGTGTGTATTGGAACTTGTGTAGATGACAGGCGGACAGGTAGTAGATACAACACTAGTTCTCTGGCGTCTTGTCAGTGACGACCAAGAAGAAAATAGAGCAAAAATATGGAAGTGAAAGTGTTGCTTATTAAGAGTTTTCTGTTTTGGTTCATGATGAGCAGGTTGAGGACGAGGTGGGTAGTAGGTGGTTAGGAATGGGTAGGTGGGTGGATAGGAGGGGCGGGATGGGTGGTGGCATCGTTGTAGGGAGTAGAGGATGGGTGGCAAGGGGTGTGCAGTAGCTGGGTGGAAGTGGAATGGATGGAATTAGAAGTCTAGTGTTACAGTTTATCATAACAATGAGTGATTAGTTACGCTGCAGCGACCTTCCTGTCCTCACCTCATGCGGGAGGGGAGAGAGAACGTTGGGGGGACTGTATTTTCTATATTCCTTACCCTCCTTCTTGCTCCTCCTCCTCTTCCTCTTCCTCCTCCCCTTCACCCCATTCCCCGTTTGCCTCATTTAATCAGCAGCAACAAATGAGGAGTTGGCAAAACGTAAATTAGCATATTTTTAACGTTTACACAAGTCTAATTTCTGTGGGGAGAGATTAACATAAATTTAACATTTCGAATATATAGTTTCGTTTATGAGATATTATTAATTTAACTTTTTGTGAAGGATTTTTGACTAGAAAAATAGTCATGAATAAAAAAGAACGAGAAAGATAGAGGGAAAGAGAGAGAGAGAGAGAGAGGGAAAGAGAGAGACAGAGAGAGAAGGAAAGAGAGGTTTAAAACATTTTATCAACACAGCTCAGAGAAAATTGTGCATTATGAAGACATTCGACCCACGTAATTACTACGAGTAGAGTTCTTTGTACATTGTGCAATGTTGCATCCAGCCAGCATAGTATCAGCACAGGACTAACTACATTGTGCAATGTTGCATCCAGCCAGCATAGTATCAGCACAGGACTAACTACACTGTCCCAAGATAACTCACGCCATCATAATGCCAACACTGTTCTAAGTTCTCAGGTCAAGGATTTATCTCCACCAGATTATTACAACACAGAACAGTGTAATGTGTCATGATGAATCTCTGTCAGCATAACACCAACACGGTACTAAGTACTCTTGGTCACAGCATGTTACTAGCACAGTGCTAAGCACAATGAATCATGAGGGAACAACACCACTATATTATTAGCACTGCACTAAAAGTACTCCATTGAGACCCATCTCCACTGAAATAGGTAATGCCTATCAGTCGAGCACACCTTAAAGACTCTAGTGATTTTCTCAACCGTAGCTGCAACATTAACGTCTGGAATGATAAACTCTCCAGCCTAGACGTGACATCTGTATTTACCAAGGTACTCACAACACAAGTTATTGATCTCCGGCGCAGAAAAACTGACGACTCTTCTGACCTTCCTTTTCTAGCCAACAATTTCATAAACTTTGTTGTCCTGTGTGCCTATTTTACTCATTTTTTCCATTGAAAACTTTCTTTTTCAACAGACTTATGTACTGCCCATGGGCTCCCCACAACACAACTAATTACCAGTTGTTACGAGTGAAAAAGGTTGGTTTTGAGAGAGACCTGTCCAGTAAGTTTACTACACTGCCTCTGTGTGATTATATTCTTACTTCTAATATTAAGGTCCGCCTCGTCTGTCGAGATTTTCTCCGCCTCACCTTGACAGTGTATAAGTCTCCATACTGTTGCTCCAGCCTCACATTGTTCCAGACTATGGAGCAGAATTCTTCTCCTGGCTGAGGGACTGACCACCTCAATACTACGTCTTCCAGGGTGATGGACTGATTACATCGTACAAGAGAAACGTTTCGGAATGAAGATACCCAACTGATGCACATGCGCCTTTCTTATCGACTTGTCTGTATTATATACAACTATCACATTCACATTTGCTTGTGGCCTCAGAAAGTCCACTGTGTGGGCGAAACGTTGTCAGTAGAGGATGGATTAACATATTGACCCAAGATTGAAGGACTGACTGCCTAAAACTCCTCCTCACCTCTCACCGTTCACTATAATAGACTGAAGAAGCAAATGGCTGGCGAAACGTTCCCAGAATAAAGATACCCTAACGTTGTACAAGAGTCCCATTTATCACTTACGACAATGGTACATAATACCGACACGTCGATAAGCAAGACACAGGTGCAACAGTTGGGGATTTACATTGTTGAAACGTAACGCCTACACGCTAGGCTTCGTCAGTCATATACAGAGATACACAAGAGATACACAGAGAAGGAGAATTTGGAGACAACAGCAGCAGTAGCGAGGTAAATCTCATGTGATCAGTTATTCGCTGTAACGGATAGTTCAGGCTCAGTCTTGCCTTTATTAATGGATAGTTCAGGCTCAGTCTTGCCTTTATTAATGGATAGTTCAGGCTCAGTCTTGCCTTTATTAATGGATAGTTCAGGCTCGGTCTTGCCTTTATTAATGGATAGTTCAGGCTCAGTCTTGCCTTTATTAATGGATAGTTCAGTCTCAGTCTTGCCTTTATTAATGGATAGTTTAGGCTCAGTCTTGCCTTTATTAATGGATAGTTCAGGCTCAGTCTTGCCTTTATTAATGGATAGTTCAGGTTCAGTCTTGCCTTTATTAATGGATAGTTCAGGCTCAGTCTTGCCTTTATTAATGGATAGTTCAGGTTCAGTCTTGCCTTTATTAATAGATAGTTCAGGCTCAGTCTTGCCTTTATTAATGGATAGTTCAGGTTCAGTCTTGCCTTTATTAATGGATAGTTCAGGTTCAGTCTGCCTTTATTAATGGATAGTTCAGGCTCATTCTTGCCTTTATTAATGGATAGTTCAGGTTCAGTCTGCCTTTATTAACGGATAGTTCAGGCTCAGTCTTGCCTTTAATAATGGATAGTTCAGGTTCAGTCTGCCTTTATTAATGGATAGTTCAGGTTCAGTCTTGCCTTTATTAATAGATAGTTCAGGCTCAGTCTTGCCTTTATTAATGGAGAGTTCAGGTTCAGTCTTGCCTTTATTAATGGATAGTTCAGGTTCAGTCTGCCTTTATTAATGGATAGTTCAGGCTCATTCTTGCCTTTATTAATGGATAGTTCAGGTTCAGTCTGCCTTTATTAACGGATAGTTCAGGCTCAGTCTTGCCTTTATTAATGGATAGTTCAGGTTCAGTCTTGCCTTTATTAATGGATAGTTCAGGCTCAGTCTTGCCTTTATTAATGGATAGTTCAGGCTCATTCTTGCCTTTATTAATGGATAGTTCAGGCTCAGTCTTGCCTTTATTAATGGATAGTTCAGGCTCAGTCTTGCCTTTATTAATGGATAGTTCAGGCTCAGTCTTGCCTTTATTAATGGATAGTTCAGGTTCAGTCTGCCTTTATTAATGGATAGTTCAGGCTCAGTCTTGCCTTTATTAATGGATAGTTCAGGCTCAGTCTTGCCTTTATTAATGGATAGTTCAGGCTCATTCTTGCCTTTATTAATGGATAGTTCAGGCTCAGTCTTGCCTTTATTAATGGATAGTTCAGGCTCAGTCTTGCCTTTATTAATGGATAGTTCAGGCTCAGTCTTGCCTTTATTAATGGATAGTTTAGGCTCAGTCTTGCCTTTATTAATGGATAGTTCAGGCTCAGTCTTGCCTTTATTAATGGATAGTTCAGGCTCAGTCTTGCCTTTATTAATGGATAGTTCAGGCTCAGTCTTGCCTTTATTAATGGATAGTTCAGGCTCAGTCTTGCCTTTATTAATGGATAGTTCAGGCTCAGTCTTGCCTTTATTAATGGATAGTTCAGGCTCAGTCTTGCCTTTATTAATGGATAGTTCAGGCTCAGTCTTGCCTTTATTAATGGATAGTTCAGGCTTAGTCTTGCCTTTATTAATGGATAGTTCAGGCTCAGTCTTGCCTTTATTAATGGATAGTTCAGGCTCAGTCTTGCCTTTATTAATGGATAGTTCAGGCTCAGTCTTGCCTTTATTAATGGATAGTTCAGGCTCAGTCTTGCCTTTATTAATGGATAGTTCAGGCTCAGTCTTGCCTTTATTAATGGATAGTTCAGGCTCAGTCTTGCCTTTATTAATGGATAGTTCAGGCTCAGTCTTGCCTTTATTAATGGATAGTTCAGGTTCAGTCTTGCCTTTATTAATGGATAGTTCAGGCTCAGTCTTGCCTTTATTAATGGATAGTTCAGGCTCAGTCTTGCCTTTATTAATGGATAGTTCAGTCTCAGTCTTGCCTTTATTAATGGATAGTTCAGGCTCATTCTTGCCTTTATTAATGGATAGTTCAGGCTCAGTCTTGCCTTTATTAATGGATAGTTTAGGCTCAGTCTTGCCTTTATTAATGGATAGTTCAGGCTCAGTTTTGCCTTTATTAATGGATAGTTCAGGCTCAGTCTTTCCTTTATTAATGGATAGTTCAGGCTCAGTCTTGCCTTTATTAATGGATAGTTTAGGCTCAGTCTTGCCTTTATTAATGGATAGTTCAGGCTCAGTCTTGCCTTTATTAATGGATAGTTTAGGTTCAGTCTTGCCTTTATTAATGGATAGTTCAGGCTCAGTCTTGCCTTTATTAATGGATAGTTCAGGCTCAGTCTTGCCTTTATTAATGGATAGTTCAGGCTCAGTCTTGCCTTTATTAATGGATAGTTCAGGCTCAGTCTTGCCTTTATTAATGGATAGTTCAGGCTCAGTCTTGCCTTTATTAATGGATAGTTCAGGCTCAGTCTTGCCTTTATTAATGGATAGTTCAGGCTCATTCTTGCCTTTATTAATGGATAGTTCAGGCTCAGTCTTGCCTTTATTAATGGATAGTTCAGGCTCAGTCTTGCCTTTATTAATGGATAGTTCAGGCTCAGTCTTGCTTTTATTAATGGATAGTTCAGGCTCAGTCTTGCCTTTATTAATGGATAGTTCAGGCTCAGTCTTGCCTTTATTAATGGATAGTTCAGGCTCAGTCTTGCCTTTATTAATGGATAGTTCAGGCTCAGTCTTGCCTTTATTAATGGATAGTTCAGGCTCAGTCTTGCCTTTATTAATGGATAGTTCAGGCTCAGTCTTGCCTTTATTAATGGATAGTTCAGGCTCAGTCTTGCTTTTATTAATGGATAGTTCAGGCTCAGTCTTGCTTTTATTAATGGATAGTTCAGGCTCAGTCTTGTTTTTATTAATGGATAGTTCAGGCTCAGTCTTGCCTTTATTAATGGATAGTTCAGGCTCAGTCTTGCCTTTATTAATGGATAGTTTAGGCTCAGTCTTGCCTTTATTAATGGATAGTTCAGGCTCAGTCTTGCCTTTATTAATGGATAGTTCAGGCTCAGTCTTGCCTTTATTAATGGATAGTTCAGGCTCAGTCTTGCCTTTATTAATGGATAGTTCAGGCTCAGTCTTGCCTTCATTAATGGATAGTTCAGGCTCAGTCTTGCCTTTATTAATGGATAGTTCAGGCTCAGTCTTGCCTTTATTAATGGATAGTTCAGGCTCAGTCTTGCCTTTATTAATGGATAGTTCAGGCTCAGTCTTGCCTTTATTAATGGATAGTTCAGGCTCAGTCTTGCCTTTATTAATGGATAGTTCAGGCTCAGTCTTGCCTTTATTAATGGATAGTTCAGGCTCAGTCTTGCCTTTATTAATGGATAGTTCAGTCTCAGTCTTGCCTTTATTAATGGATAGTTCAGGCTCAGTCTTGCTTTTTTTAATGGATAGTTCAGGCTCAGTCTTGCTTTTATTAATGGATAGTTCAGGCTCAGTCTTGCTTTTATTAATGGATAGTTCAGGCTCAGTCTTGCTTTTATTAATGGATAGTTCAGGCTCAGTCTTGCCTTTATTAATGGATAGTTCAGGCTCAGTCTTGCCTTTATTAATGGATAGTTTAGGCTCAGTCTTGCCTTTATTAATGGATAGTTCAGGCTCAGTCTTGCCTTTATTAATGGATAGTTCAGGCTCAGTCTTGCCTTTATTAATGGATAGTTCAGGCTCAGTCTTGCCTTTATTAATGGATAGTTCAGGCTCAGTCTTGCCTTCATTAATGGATAGTTCAGGCTCAGTCTTGCCTTTATTAATGGATAGTTCAGGCTCAGTCTTGCCTTTATTAATGGATAGTTCAGGCTCAGTCTTGCCTTTATTAATGGATAGTTCAGGCTCAGTCTTGCCTTTATTAATGGATAGTTCAGGCTCAGTCTTGCCTTTATTAATGGATAGTTCAGGCTCAGTCTTGCCTTTATTAATGGATAGTTCAGGCTCAGTCTTGCCTTTATTAATGGATAGTTCAGGCTCAGTCTTGCCTTTATTAATGGATAGTTCAGGCTCAGTCTTGCCTTTATTAATGGATAGTTCAGGCTCAGTCTTGCTTTTATTAATGGATAGTTCAGGCTCAGTCTTGCTTTTATTAATGGATAGTTCAGGCTCAGTCTTGCTTTTATTAATGGATAGTTCAGGCTCAGTCTTGCTTTTATTAATGGATAGTTCAGGCTCAGTCTTGCCTTTATTAATGGATAGTTCAGGCTCAGTCTTGCCTTTATTAATGGATAGTTTAGGCTCAGTCTTGCCTTTATTAATGGATAGTTCAGGCTCAGTCTTGCCTTTATTAATGGATAGTTCAGGCTCAGTCTTGCCTTTATTAATGGATAGTTCAGGCTCAGTCTTGCCTTCATTAATGGATAGTTCAGGCTCAGTCTTGCCTTTATTAATGGATAGTTCAGGCTCAGTCTTGCCTTTATTAATGGATAGTTCAGGCTCAGTCTTGCCTTTATTAATGGATAGTTCAGGCTCAGTCTTGCCTTTATTAATGGATAGTTCAGGCTCAGTCTTGCCTTTATTAATGGATAGTTCAGGCTCAGTCTTGCCTTTATTAATGGATAGTTCAGGCTCAGTCTTGCCTTTATTAATGGATAGTTCAGGCTCAGTCTTGCCTTTATTAATGGATAGTTCAGGCTCAGTCTTGCTTTTATTAATGGATAGTTCAGGCTCAGTCTTGCTTTTATTAATGGATAGTTCAGGCTCAGTCTTGCTTTTATTAATGGATAGTTCAGGCTCAGTCTTGCTTTTATTAATGGATAGTTCAGGCTCAGTCTTGCCTTTATTAATGGATAGTTCAGGCTCAGTCTTGCCTTAATTAATGGATAGTTTAGGCTCAGTCTTGCCTTTATTAATGGATAGTTCAGGCTCAGTCTTGCCTTTATTAATGGATAGTTCAGGCTCAGTCTTGCCTTTATTAATGGATAGTTCAGGCTCAGTCTTGCCTTTATTAATGGATAGTTCAGGCTCAGTCTGCCTTCATTAATGGATAGTTCAGGCTCAGTCTTGCCTTTATTAATGGATAGTTCAGGCTCAGTCTTGCCTTTATTAATGGATAGTTCAGGCTCAGTCTTGCCTTTATTAATGGATAGTTCAGGCTCAGTCTTGCCTTTATTAATGGATAGTTCAGGCTCAGTCTTACCTTTATTAAGAGAGGGATAGGCATGTTCCGTATTGTGAACGTCTTCCTGCTTTAGAACCCCCAACTTTCCACATACCGACATCCGTCCGAAACGAGAACTAAACCCGAAATACTACTGAGGTATTTAGGCAAATTCTTGGGTAACTTTGGGAAAAAGCTGGACAAATAGGCAGGTGGGAATGGTTGATTTTGAGAAGGTCCTGCCTAGCATGGGCCACAAGACCTGTCTCCCTCCTCCATCCTGGAGGAGAGAAAGAGACCCTCGGCAAGACCCGATCAATACAATTGATTTTTGTCTTCACAGCAGCACCGATTTTATACATTTCCATGTTCAGTTCTCCCTAAATTTTCTTCTTGTTGGCAGTAACTTGGAGATGGAGAAGAGGGGATAAAGAAGAGGTGTGAGGAAGAAAGAGGGAAGATGAAGAACTAAAGAAAGCAGACGTTGCAAAAGAAAGAGGATTCTGATGCTTAGGTGGACAAAAGAGTACAATAGATAGGGTAGATAAGAGGAACGGAAAATAGTATCAGACAAAGAATGGGAAAGAAAGAAAGAAAGAAAGAAAGACATCTGCGTTCATTATGGTAACGCCGCTTCAATGACCAGCTAATGTGAAGCCCCGAGAGGAATTATAGAAGAGGATGGGGAAGTGTAGGGGGATTACGAGAAAATCAGGGATAATAAGAGAACCAGGGATAATAAAACAACCAGGGATAACAATAGATCCTGGGATAACAAGTGAACCAGGGATGATGAGAGAACCAGGGATAATAAAAGAACCAGGGATAATAAAACAACCAGGGATAATAAGAGAACCAGGGATAATAAAAGAACCAGGGATAATAAAACAACCAGGGATAATAAGAGAACCAGGGATAACAAGAGAACCAGGGATAATAAAACAACCAGGGATAATAAGAGAACCAGGGATAATAAGAGAACCAGGGATAATAAGACAATCAGGGATAATAAGACAACCAGGGATAATAAGACAACCAGGGATAATAAGACAACCAGGGATAACAATAGATCCAAGGATAGCAAGTTAACCAGGGATAATGAGAGAACCAGGGATAATAAAAGAACCAGGGATAATAAGACAACCAAGGATAACAAGAGAACCAGGGATAACAAGTGAACCAGGGATAACAAGTGAACCAGGTATAACAAGAGAAGCAGGGATAACATGTGAACCAGAGATAAGTGAACCAGAGATAACAAAAGAACCAGGGATAACAAGTGAACCAGGGAAAACAAGTGAACCAGGGATAACGAAAGAACCAGAGATAACAAGAGAACCAGGGATAACGAGAGAAGCAGGTATAACGATAGAACCAGGGATAACAAGAGAACCAGTTGCATACCAGGAAATGTATTATTGATGGTGGTGGTGGTGGTGACAGTGATGGTGGTGGTGGTGATGACAGTGATGGTGGTGGTGGTGGTGACAGTGATGGTGGTGGTGGTGATGACAGTGATGGTGGTGGTGGTGGTGACAGTGATGGTGGTGGTGGTGATGACAGTGATGGTGGTGGTGGTGGTGACAGTGATGGTGGTGGTGGTGATGACAGTAATGGTGGGGGTGGTGGTGACAGTAATGGTGGGGGTGGTGATGACAGTGATGGTGGTGGTGATGATGACAGTAATGGTGGGGGTGGTGATGACAGTGATGGTGGTGGTGGTGATGACAGTGATGGTGGTGGTGGTGATGACAGTGATGGTGGTGGTGATGATGACAGTAATAGTGGGGGTGGTGATGACAGTGATGGTGGTGGTGGTGATGACAGTGATGGTGGTGGTGGTGATGACAGTGATGGTGGTGGTGATGACTACTGTTGGTGGTAGGGATGACAGTGATGATGGTGGTGGTGGCGATGATGACAGTGATGGTGGTGGTGGTGATGACAGTAATGGTGGTGGTGGTGATGACAGTGATGGTGGTGGTGGTGATGACAGTGATGGTGGTGGTGGTGATGACAGTGATGGTGGTGGTGGTGATGACAGTGATGGTGGTGGTGATGACAGTGATAGTGGGGGTGGTGATGACAGTAATGGTGGTGGTGGTGATGACAGTAATGGTGGGGGTGGTGATGACAGTGATGGTGGTGGTGATGACTACTGTTGGTGGTAGGGATGACAGTAATGGTGGGGGTGGTGATGACAGTGATGGTGGTGGTGGTGATGACAGTGATGGTGGTGTTCGTGGTGATGACAGTAATGGTGGTGGTGGTGATGACAGTAATGGTGGGGGTGGTGATGACAGTGATGGTGGTGGTGATGACTACTGTTGGTGGTAGGGATGACAGTGATGATGGTGGTGGTGGCGATGACAGTGATGATGGTGGTGGTGATGACAGTAATGGTGGTGGTGGTGATGACAGTGATGGTGGTGGTGGTGATGAAAGTGATGTGGTGGTTGTGCTGACAGAGATGGTGGTGATGATGACAGTGATGATGGTGGTGGTGGTGGTGATGACAGTACTGTTGGTGGTGGTGATGAAAGTGAGGATGGTGGTGGTGGTGATGACAGTTATGATGGTGGTGGTGGTGATGACAGACTGTGATGGTGGTGGTGGTGATGACAGTAATGGTGGTGGTGGTGGTGATGACAGTCATGATGGTGGTGGTGGTGATGACACTCATGATGGTGGTGGTGGTGATGACAGTGGTGGTGGTGCTGGCAGTGGTGGTGGTGATGGTAGTGGTGGTGTGGTGGTAATGGCAGTGGTGGTGGTGATGGTAGTGGTGGTGTGGTGGTGATGGCAGTGGTGGTGGTGGTGATGGCAGTGGTGATGATGACAGTGATGGTATTGTTGGTGATGACATTGATGGTGCTGGTGATGATGGCAGTGTTGGTGATGACAGTGAAGGTGGTTGTGGTGATGGCACTGATGGCAGTGCTGGTGATGACAATGATGGTAGTGTTAATGATGACAGTGATGGTGGTGGTGATGACAGTGATGGTAGTGTTGGTGATGACAGTGATGGCAGTGTTGGTGATGGCAGTGTTGGTGATGACAGTGATGGTAGTGTTGGTGATGACAGTGATGGCAGTGTTGGTGATGACAGTGATGGCAGTGTTGGTGATGACAGTGATGGTGGTTTTGGTGATGACAGTGATGGCAGTGTTGGTGATGACAGTGATGGCAGTGTTGGTGATGACAGTGATGGCAGTGTTGGTGATGACAGTGATGGTAGTGTTGGTGATGACAGTGATGGCAGTGTTGGTGATGACAGTGATGGCAGTGTTGGTGATGACAGTGATGGCAGTGTTGGTGATGACAGTGATGGTAGTGTTGGTGATGACAGTGATGGCAGTGTTGGTGATGACAGTGATGGTAGTGTTGGTGATGACAGTGATGACAGTGTTGGTGATGACAGTGATGGCAGTGTTGGTGATGACAGTGATGGTAGTGTTGGTGATGACAGTGATGGCAGTGTTGGTGATGACAGTGATGGCAGTGTTGGTGATGACAGTGATGGTAGTGTTGGTGATGACAGTGATGGCAGTGTTGGTGATGACAGTGATGGCAGTGTTGGTGATGACAGTGATGGCAGTGTTGGTGATGACAGTGATGGCAGTGTTGGTGATGACAGTGATGGTAGTGTTGGTGATGACAGTGATGGCAGTGTTGGTGATGACAGTGATGGCAGTGTTGGTGATGACAGTGATGGTAGTGTTGGTGATGACAGTGATGGCAGTGTTGGTGATGACATTGATGGTAGTGTTGGTGATGACAGTGATGGCAGTGTTGGTGATGACAGTGATGGTAGTGTTGGTGATGACAGTGATGGCAGTGTTGGTGATGGCAGTGTTGGTGATGACAGTGATGGTAGTGTTGGTGATGACAGTGATGGCAGTGTTGGTGATGACAGTGATGGCAGTGTTGGTGATGACAGTGATGGTGGTTTTGGTGATGACAGTGATGGCAGTGTTGGTGATGACAGTGATGGCAGTGTTGGTGATGACAGTGATGGCAGTGTTGGTGATGACAGTGATGGTAGTGTTGGTGATGACAGTGATGGCAGTGTTGGTGATGACAGTGATGGCAGTGTTGGTGATGACAGTGATGGCAGTGTTGGTGATGACAGTGATGGTAGTGTTGGTGATGACAGTGATGGCAGTGTTGGTGATGACAGTGATGGCAGTGTTGGTGATGACAGTGATGGCAGTGTTGGTGATGACAGTGATGGTAGTGTTGGTGATGACAGTGATGGCAGTGTTGGTGATGACAGTGATGGTAGTGTTGGTGATGACAGTGATGACAGTGTTGGTGATGACAGTGATGGCAGTGTTGGTGATGACAGTGATGGTAGTGTTGGTGATGACAGTGATGGCAGTGTTGGTGATGACAGTGATGGCAGTGTTGGTGATGACAGTGATGGTAGTGTTGGTGATGACAGTGATGGCAGTGTTGGTGATGACAGTGATGGCAGTGTTGGTGATGACAGTGATGGCAGTGTTGGTGATGACAGTGATGGCAGTGTTGGTGATGACAGTGATGGTAGTGTTGGTGATGACAGTGATGGCAGTGTTGGTGATGACAGTGATGGCAGTGTTGGTGATGACAGTGATGGTAGTGTTGGTGATGACAGTGATGGCAGTGTTGGTGATGACATTGATGGTAGTGTTGGTGATGACAGTGATGGCAGTGTTGGTGATGACATTGATGGTAGTGTTGGTGATGACAGTGATGGCAGTGTTGGTGATGACAGTGATGGCAGTGTTGGTGATGACAGTGATGGTAGTGTTGGTGATGACAGTGATGGCAGTGTTGGTGATGACAGTGATGGCAGTGTTGGTGATGACAGTGATGGTAGTGTTGGTGATGACAGTGATGGCAGTGTTGGTGATGACAGTGATGGCAGTGTTGGTGATGACAGTGATGGCAGTGTTGGTGATGACAGTGATGGTAGTGTTGGTGATGACAGTGATGGCAGTGTTGGTGATGACAGTGATGGTAGTGGTGGTGTTAATGATAGTGGTGGTGGTGGTGAAGGCGTAGCAGTTGGTGATAGTGGTGATAGTGAGGGCGGTAATGGTGGTTGTAATAATGGTGAGGGTGAGGATTATGGGACCATAAACTGCTGTTACAGTGCAGCAGAGGAAGGGTGATGATCATACAATGATAATACAAGAACAATCGTAATACAACTGTAGTAATAAAATAATACAACTGGAGAAGGTAGGAGATAACTGGGAGGCTTCAGAGGGAAGGTGTGTTCTCCAAGCAGACGACTACCTCCCTCACACACCTGCTGTCTTGACGACCTCACACACCTGCTGTCTTGACGACCTCACACACCTGCTGTCTTGACGACCTCACACACCTGCTGTCTTGACGACCTCACACACCTGCTGTCTTGACGACCTCACACACCTGCTGTCTTGACGACCTCACACACCTGCTATCTTGACGACCTCACACACCTGCTGTCTTGACGACCTCACACACCTGCTGTCTTGACGACCTCACACACCTGCTGTCTTGACGACCTCACACACCTGCTGTCTTGACGACCTCACACACCTGCTGTCTTGACGACCTCACACACCTGCTATCTTGACGACCTCACACACCTGCTGTCTTGACGACCTCACACACCTGCTGTCTTGACGACCTCACACACCTGCTGTCTTGACGACCTCACACACCTGCTATCTTGACGACCTCACACACCTGCTGTCTTGACGACCTCACACACCTGCTGTCTTGACGACCTCACACACCTGCTGTCTTGACGACCTCACACACCTGCTGTCTTGACGACCTCACACACCTGCTGTCTTGACGACCTCACACACCTGCTGTCTTGACGAACTCACACACCTGCTGTCTTGACGACCTCACACACCTGCTGTCTTGACGACCTCACACACCTGCTGTCTTGACGACCTCACACACCTGCTATCTTGACGACCTCACACACCTGCTGTCTTGACGACCTCACACACCTGCTGTCTTGACGACCTCACACACCTGCTGTCTTGACGAACTCACACACCTGCTGTCTTGACGACCTCACACACCTGCTGTCTTGACGACCTCACACACCTGCTGTCTTGACGACCTCACACACCTGCTGTCTTGACGACCTCACACACCTGCTGTCTTGACGACCTCACACACCTGCTGTCTTGACGACCTCACACACCTGCTGTCTTGACGACCTCACACACCTGCTGTCTTGACGACCTCACACACCTGCTGTCTTGACGACCTCACACATCTTGACGACCTCACACACCTGCTGTCTTGACGACCTCACACACCTGCTGTCTTGACGACCTCACACACCTGCTGTCTTGACGACCTCACACACCTGCTGTCTTGACGACCTCACACACCTGCTGTCTTGACGACCTCACACACCTGCTGTCTTGACGACCTCACACACCTGCTATCTTGACGACCTCACACACCTGCTGTCTTGACGACCTCACACACCTGCTGTCTTGACGACCTCACACACCTGCTGTCTTGACGACCTCACACACCTGCTATCTTGACGACCTCACACACCTGCTATCTTGACGACCTCACACACCTGCTGTCTTGACGACCTCACACACCTGCTATCTTGACGACCTCACACACCTGCTGTCTTGAGGGTTGTGTAGTCTGGACTACCTCACAGCTGCTGTCTTGACGACCTCACACACCTGCTGTCTCGACGGTTATGTACTCTTGACGACCCTACACAGCTGCTGTCTTGAATGATGTGTAGACTATCTTGACGATAGCAGCAGCGTGTAGACACCTCACACAGCGTGTAGACACCTCACACAGCGTGTAGACACCTCACACAGCGTGTAGACACCTCACACAGCGTGTAGACACCTCACACAGCGTGTAGACACCTCACACAGCGTGTAGACACCTCACACAGCGTGTAGACGCCTCACACAGCGTGTAGACACCTCACACAGCGTGTAGACACCTCACACAGCGTGTAGACACCTCACACAGCGTCTAGACACCTCACACAGCGTGTAGACACCTCACACAGCGTGTAGACACCTCACACAACGTGTAGACGCCTCACACAGCGTGTAGACACCTCACACAGCGTGTAGACACCTCACACAGCGTGTAGACACCTCACACAGCGTGTAGACACCTCACACAGCGTGTAGACACCTCACACAGCGTATAGACACCTCACACAGCGTGTAGACACCTCACACAGCGTGTAGACACCTCACACAGCGTCTAGACACCTCACACAGCGTGTAGACACCTCACACAGCGTGTAGACACCTCACACAACGTGTAGACGCCTCACACAGCGTGTAGACACCTCACACAGCGTGTAGACACCTCACACAGCGTGTAGACACCTCACACAGCGTGTAGACACCTCACACAGCGTGTAGACACCTCACACAGCGTATAGACACCTCACACAGCGTGTAGACACCTCACACAGCGTGTAGACACCTCACACAGCGTGTAGACACCTCACACAGCGTATAGACACCTCACACAGCGTGTAGACACCTCACACAGCGTGTAGACACCTCACACAGCGTATAGACACCTCACACAGCGTGTAGACACCTCACACAGCGTGTAGACACCTCACACAGCGTGTAGACACCTCACACAGTTACTGTATCAAAGGCTCTGTGAACTCTCTTGATTATCGCAAGAAATACAAACATTACAAAACATTAAGCGAAGCTTTTCATGACACAAGTGACAATGTTATTATGACACAAGTGACAATGTTATTATGACACAAGTGACAATGTTATTATGACACAAGTGACAATGTTATTATGACACAAATTTCTCCACTAAAACAAAGGAGGTAATTCACTTTATCCCTCAGACATCTTAACTGTGGTACCGGAGGCGACACATGTGTGTGTGTTTGTGTGTGTGTACTCACCTATTTGTACTCACCTGTTTGTGGTTGCAGGGGCCGGGTCATAGCTCCTGGCCCCGCCTCTTCGCTGATTGCTACTAGGTCCTCTCTCTCCCTGCCCCATGAGCTTTATCATACCTCGCCTTAAAACTATGTATGGTTCCCGCCTTCACTACGTCACTTTCTAGGCTATTCCATGGCCTGACTAATCTATGATTGAAGAAATACTTCCTAACATCCCTTTGATTCATCTGAGTCTTCAGCTTCCAATTGTGACCTCTTGTGTCTGTGTCCCCTCTCTGGAACATCCCGTCTTTGCCCACCTTGTCTATTCCGCGCAGTATTTTATATGTCGTTATCATGTCTCCCCTGACCCTCCTGTCCTCCAGTGTCGTCAGGCCGATTTCCCTCAACCTTTCTTCGTAGGACAATCCCTGTAGCTCTGGGACTAGCCTTGTTGCAAGCCTTTGCACTTTCTCTAATTTCTTGACGTGCTTGACTAGGTGTGGATTCCAAACTGTTGCTGCATACTCCAGTATGGGCCTGACGTAAATGGTATACAGAGTCTTGAACGAATCCTTACTGAGGTATCGGAACGCTATCCGTAGGTTTGCCAGGCGCCCGTATGCTGCAACAGTTATCTGATTGATGTGCGCCTCAGGAGATACGCTCGGTGTTATACTCACCCCCAGATCTTTTTCCTTGAGTGAGGTTTGCAGTCTTTGGCCATCTAAACTATATTGTGTCTGCGGTCTTCTTTGCCCTTCCCCAATCTTCATGACTTTGCATTTGGCAAGGTTAAACTCAAGGAGCCAGTTGCTGGACCAGGCTTGTAGCCTGTCCAGGTCTCTTTGTAGTCCTGCCTGATCCTCATCCGATTTGATTCTTCTCATTAACTTCACATCATCTGCAAACAAGGTCACTTCTGAGTCTATCCCTTCCGTTATGTCATTCACATATACCAAGAACAGCACAGGTCCTAGGACTGACCCCTGTGGAACCCCGCTTGTCACAAGCGCCCACTCTGACACCTCGTCACGTACCATGGCTCGTTGTTGCCTCCCTGTCAGGTATTCTCTGATCCATTGCAGTGCCTTTCCTGTTATGTGTGCCTGATCCTCTAGCTTTTGCAGTAACCTCTTGTGAGGGACTGTGTCGAAGGCCTTCTTGCCGTCCAAAAAAATGCAGTCGATCCACCCCTCTCGCTCTTGTCTTACTTCTGTCACCTTGTCATAAAACTCTAGTAGGTTTGTGACACAGGATTTTCCTTCCCTGAAACCGTGCTGGTTGTCAGTTATACACTTGTTTCTTTCCAGGTGCTCCACCACCCTCCTCCTGATGATCTTCTCCATGACCTTGCATACTATACACGTTAGTGATACAGGTCTGTAGTTTAGTGCCTCATGTCTGTCTCCCTTTTTAAAAATTGGGACTACATTTGCCATCTTCCATACCTCAGGGAGTTGCCCAGTTTCAAATGATGTGTTGAAGATCTTTGTTAATGGCACACACAATATCTCTGCTCCCTCTTTAAGGACCCACGGAGAGATGTTGTCTGGTCCCACCGCCTTTGAGGTGTCAAGTTCGCATAGCAGCTTCTTCACTTCCTCCTTGGTTATATGTACCTCATCCAGCACTTGCTGGTGTATCCCCCTGTTCTGATTTCCTGGAGTCCTACTGGTTTCCACTGTAAATACTTCTTTAAATCTAGTGTTGAGCTCCTGACATACCTCCCGGTCGTTTCTTGTGAATTCCCCATCACCCTTCCTCAGTCTGATTACCTGGTCCTTGACTGTTGTTTTCCTCCTGATGTGGCTGTACAGCTTCGGGTCAGTCTTGACTTTCGATGCTATGTCATTTTCATATTGTCGCTGAGCCTCCCTTCTTATCTGTGCATATTCGTTTCTGGCTCTTCGGCTAATCTCTTTATTTTCCTGAGTTCTCTGTCTTATGTACCTTTTCCATTCTCTAGTACACCTAGTTTTTGCCTCCCTACACCTTTGGGTGAACCAAGGACTCGTTCTGTTCTTCCAATTATTTCTGTTTTCCTTGGGAACAAACCTCTCCTCTGCCTCCTTGCATTTTGTTGCCACATAGTCCATCATTTCTTGTACTGGTTTTCCTGTCAGTTCCCTCTCCCACTGAATGTTTTGAAGGAAGTTCCTCATGCCTGAGTAGTTCCCCCTTTTGTAGTTTGGTTTTTTCCACCCTATTCCTGCTACTCTCTCCACTTGGAGCTCAACTATGTAGCCGAAGCACAGAACCACATGATCACTAGCTCCCAGGGGCCTTTCATACAAGATATCCCCGATGTCTGAACTACTCAAGGTGAATACAAGGTCCAGTCTTGCTGGTTCATCTTCTCCTCTCTCTCTGGTAGTGTCTCTAACATGTTGATGCATGAGGTTTTCCAGTACTACATCCATCATTTTGGCTCTCCATGTTTCGGGACCCCCATGGGGCTCCAGGTTTTCCCTGTCAATCTCCTTGTGATTGAAATCACCCATAACTAGTAATTTTGCTCCCCCCATGTGTGCTCTCCTGGCCACCTCTGCTAGTGTGTCGACCATGACTGTTGCTCTCATCATATTCTTCTCTTGGTCTCCTGCAGTTCTGTGGTGGGTTGTACATTACTGCAATTATCACCTTATGTCCCTCAGACTGGATTGTTCCTACTGAGTAGTCCCTTTCGCCCGTGTCATCCATTCCTTCCATTTTCTCAAACCCCCACTGGTTTTTAATGAGCAGTGCAACTCCTCCTCCCCCTCACCTCCCTCTGTCTTTCCTGTGGATTTGATATCCGGGTGGAAAGATTGAATCTGTCATTATTCTGGTGAGTTTTGTTTCTGTGAGTGCTATTATGTCTGGGGATGTCTCCTTGATTCTTTCGTGCCACTCCTCATACTTATTTGTTATTCCATCTGCATTTGTATACCACACCTTCAACTTCTTTTCTAAGACTGTGGTCTGGGAGGTGTATTGGGGTTGGGGAAGTGGGAGACCTGATAAGGAACTATGGGTGGTTGCTGTGGGGGTGGAGTTTGTAATGTAGTGGGTGGGGGCATTGGATGTGGCATGGGTGTTTTGGGTGTGTGTGTGTGTGTGTGTACTCACCTAGTTGTACTCACCTAGTTGAGGTTGCGGGGGTCGAGTCCGAGCTCCTGGCCCCGCCTCTTCACTGATCGCTACTAGGTCACTCTCCCTGAGCCGTGAGCTTTATCATACCTCTGCTTAAAGCTATGTATGGATCCTGCCTCCACTACATCGCTTCCCAAACTATTCCACTTACTGACTACTCTGTGGCTGAAGAAATACTTGTGTGTGTGTGTGTGTGTGTGTGTGTGTGTGTGTGTGTGTGTGTGTGTGTCATGGTTATCAGCATGTACACAGGGCCAGCAAGTGTCAAATACATTAACATTACTATGAGCGTATCGTAGTTTGTGGTTCAGAAGATGATTTATGATGGAGTCTCCAGAGATAGTGCTGAGGACACCGCTTCAGCACCGCCTCAGTACCGCTTCAGCACCGCCTCAGTACCGCTTCAGCACCGCCTCAGCACCGCTTCAGCACCGCCTCAGCACCGCTTCAGCACCGCCTCAGCACCGCTTCAGCACCGCCTCAGTACAGCTTCAGCACAGCCTCAGCACCGCCTCAGCACCGCTTCAGCACCGCTTCAGCACCGCCTCAGCACCGCCTCAGTACCGCCTCAGCACCGCCTCAGCACCGCTTCAGCACAGCCTCAGCACCGCTTCAGCACCGCTTCAGCACCGCTTCAGCACCGCCTCAGCACCGCTTCAGCACCGCCTCAGCACCGCTTCTGCACCGCCTCAGCACCGCTTCAGCACCGCTTCAGCACCGCTTCAGCACAGCCTCAGCACCGCTTCAGCACCGCCTCAGCACTGCTTCAGCACCGCCTCAGCACCGCTTCAGCACCGCCTCAGTACCGCTTCAGCACCGCCTCAGCACCGCTTCAGCACCGCTTCAGCACCGCCTCAGCACCGCTTCAGCACCGCCTCAGCACCGCTTCAGCACCACCTCAGCACCGCCTCAGCACCGCTTCAGCACCGCCTCAGCACCGCTTCACCACCGCCTCAGCATCGCTTCAGCACCGCTTCAGCACCGCTTCAGCACAGCCTCAGCACCGCATCAGCACCGCCTCAGCACTGCATCAGCACCGCCTCAGCACCGCTTCAGCACCACCTCAGTAACATTCAACAAGGAACATCAGTAATGTTTCAGTAAACTTCAACGAGGAACATCAGTAATGTTTCAGTAACATTCAACAAGGAACATCAGTAATGTTTCAGTAACATTCAACAAGGAACACCAGTAATGTTTCAGTAACATTCAACACGGAACACCAGTAATGTTTCAGTAACATTCAACAAGGAACACCAGTAATGTTTCAGTAACATCAGTAATGTTTCAGTAACATCAGTAATGTTTCAGTAACATCAGTAATGTTTCAGTAACATTAGTAATGTTTCAGTAACATCAGTAATGTTTCAGTAACATTCAACAAGGAACACCAGTAATGTTTCAGTAACATCAGTAATGTTTCAGTAACATCAGTAATGTTTCAGTAACATCAGTAATGTTTCAGTAACATTCAACAAGGAACATCAGTAATGTTTCAGTAACATTAGTAATGTTTCAGTAACATCAGTAATGTTTCAGTAACATCAGTAATGCTTCAGTAACATCAGTAATGTTTCAGTAACATCAGTAATGTTTCAGTAACATTCAACAAGGAACATCAGTAATGTTTCAGTAACATCAGTAATGTTTCAGTAACATCAGTAATGTTTCAGTAACATTCAACAAGGAACATCAGTAATGTTTCAGTAACATTCAACAAGGAACATCAGTAATGTTTCAGTAACATTCAACAAGGAACATCAGTAATGTTTCAGTAACATTCAACAAGGAACATCAGTAATGTTTCAGTAACATTCAACAAGGAACATCAGTAATGTTTCAGTAAGATTCAACAAGGAACATCAGTAATGTTTCAGTAACATTCAACAAGGAACATCAGTAATGTTTCAGTAACATCAGTAATGTTTCAGTAACGTCAGTAATGTTTCAGTAACATTCAACAAGGAACATCAGTAATATTTCAGTAACATCAGTAATGTTTCAGTAACGTCAGTAATGTTTCAGTAACATTCAACAAGGAACATCAGTAATATTTCAGTAACATCAGTAATGTTTCAGTAACACCAGTAATGTTTCAGTAACGTCAGTAATGTTTCAGTAACATTCAACAAGGAACATCAGTAATGTTTCAGTAACATCAGTAATGCTTCAGTAACATCAGTAATGCTTCAGTAACGTCAGTAATGTTTCAGTAACATTCAACAAGGAACATCAGTAATGTTTCAGTAACATTCAACAAGGAACATCAGTAATGTTTCAGTAACATCAGTAATGTTTCAGTAACATTCAACAAGGAACATCAGTAATGTTTCAGTAACATCAGTAATGTTTCAGTAACATCAGTAATGCTTCAGTAACATTCAACAAGGAACATCAGTAATGTTTCAGTAACATCAGTAATGTTTCAGTAACATCAGTAATGCTTCAGTAACATCAGTAATGTTTCAGTAACATTCAACAAGGAACATCAGTAATGTTTCAGTAACATCAGTAATGTTTCAGTAACATCAGTAATGCTTCAGTAACATCAGTAATGTTTCAGTAACATTCAACAAGGAACATCAGTAATGTTTCAGTAACATCAGTAATGTTTCAGTAACATTCAACAAGGAACATCAGTAATGTTTCAGTAACATCAGTAATGTTTCAGTAACATCAGTAATGCTTCAGTAACATCAGTAATGTTTCAGTAACATTCAACAAGGAACATCAGTAATGCTTCAGTAACATCAGTAATGCTTCAGTAACATTCAACAAGGAACATCAGTAATGTTTCAGGAACATTCAACAAGGAACATCAGTAATGCTTCAGTAACATTCAACAAGGAACATCAGTAATGTTTCAGTAACATCAGTAATGTTTCAGTAACATCAGTAATGTTTCAGTAACATCAGTAATGCTTCAGTAACATCAGTAATGTTTCAGTAACATTCAACAAGGAACATCAGTAATGCTTCAGTAACATTCAACAAGGAACATCAGTAATGTTTCAGTAACATCAGTAATGTTTCAGTAACATTAGTAATGTTTCAGTAACATCAGTAATGTTTCAGTAACATCAGTAATGTTTCAGTAACATCAGTAATGCTTCAGTAACATCAGTAATGTTTCAGGAACATTCAACAAGGAACATCAGTAATGCTTCAGTAACATTCAACAAGGAACATCAGTAATGCGTAATGCTTCAGTAACATTCAACAAGGAACATCAGTAATGCGTAATGCTTCAGTAACATTCAACAAGGAACATCAGTAATGCTTCAGTAACATTCAACAAGGAACATCAGTAATGCTTCAGTAACATTCAACAAGGAACATCAGTAATGTTTCAGTAACATTCAACAAGGAACATCAGTAATGCTTCAGTAACATTCAACAAGGAACATCAGTAATGTTTCAGTAACATTCAACAAGGAACATCAGTAATGCTTCAGTAACATTCAACAAGGAACATCAGTAATGTTTCAGTAACATCAGTAATGTTTCAGTAACATTAGTAATGTTTCAGTAACATCAGTAATGTTTCAGTAACATCAGTAATGTTTCAGTAACATCAGTAATGTTTCAGTAACATCAGTAATGTTTCAGTAACATCAGTAATGTTTCAGTAACATCAGTAATGTTTCAGTAACATCAGTAATGTTTCAGTAACATTCAACAAGGAATATCAGTAATGCTTCAGTAACATTCAACAAGGAACATCAGTAATGTTTCAGGAACATCAGTAATGTTTCAGTCACATTCAACAAGGAACATCAGTAATGTTTCAGTAACATCAGTAATGTTTCAGTAACATCAGTAATGTTTCAGTAACATTCAACAAGGAACATCAGTAATGTTTCAGTAACATTCAACAAGGAACATCAGTAATGTTTCAGTAACGTCAGTAATGTTTCAGTAACATCAGTAATGTTTCAGTAACATTCAACAAGGAACATCAGTAATGTTTCAGTAACGTCAGTAATGTTTCAGTAACATCAGTAATGTTTCAGTAACATTCAACAAGGAACATCAGTAATGTTTCAGTAACATTCAACAAGGAACATCAGTAATGTTTCAGTAACATCAGTAATGTTTCAGTAACGTCAGTAATGTTTCAGTAACATTCAACAAGGAACATCAGTAATGTTTCAGTAACATCAGTAATGTTTCAGTAACATTCAACAAGGAACATCAGTAATGTTTCAGTAACATTCAACAAGGAACATCAGTAATGTTTCAGTAACGTCAGTAATGTTTCAGGAACATTCAACAAGGAACATCAGTAATGTTTCAGTAACGTCAGTAATGTTTCAGTAACGTCAGTAATGTTTCAGTAACATCAATAATGTTTCAGTAACATTCAACAAGGAACATCAGTAATGTTTCAGTAACGTCAGTAATGTTTCAGTAACATCAGTAATGTTTCAGTAACATTCAACAAGGAACATCAGTAATGTTTGAGTAACATTCAACAAGGAACATCAGTAATGTTTCAGTAACATCAGTAATGTTTCAGTAACGTCAGTAATGTTTCAGTAACATTCAACAAGGAACATCAGTAATGTTTCAGTAACATTCAACAAGGAACATCAGTAATGTTTCAGTAACATTCAACAAGGAACACCAGTAATGTTTCAGTAACATTCAACAAGGAACACCAGTAATGCTTCAGTAACATTCAACAAGGAACATCAGTAATGTTTCAGTAACATCAGTAATGCTTCAGTAACATTCAACAAGGAACATCAGTAATGTTTCAGTAACATCAGTAATGTTTCAGTAACATCAGTAATGCTTCAGTAACATCAGTAATGTTTCAGTAACATTCAACAAGGAACATCAGTAATGTTTCAGTAACATCAGTAATGCTTCAGTAACATCAGTAATGTTTCAGTAACATTCAACAAGGAACATCAGTAATGTTTCAGTAACATCAGTAATGCTTCAGTAACATCAGTAATGCTTCAGTAACATTCAACAAGGAACATCAGTAATGTTTCAGTAACATCAGTAATGTTTCAGTAACATCAGTAATGCTTCAGTAACATCAGTAATGTTTCAGTAACATTCAACAAGGAACATCAGTAATGTTTCAGTAACGTCAGTAATGCTTCAGTAACATCAGTAATGTTTCAGTAACATTCAACAAGGAACATCAGTAATGCTTCAGTAACATCAGTAATGCTTCAGTAACATCAGTAATGCTTCAGTAACATCAGTAATGCTTCAGTAACATTCAACAAGGAACATCAGTAATGTTTCAGGAACATTCAACAAGGAACATCAGTAATGTTTCAGTAACATTCAACAAGGAACATCAGTAATGTTTCAGTAACATTCAACAAGGAACATCAGTAATGTTTCAGTAACATCAGTAATGTTTCAGTAATATCAGTAATGTTTCAGTAACATCAGTAATGTTTCAGTAACATCAGTAATGCTTCAGTAACATCAGTAATGTTTCAGTAACATTCAACAAGGAACATCAGTAATGCTTCAGTAACATTCAACAAGGAACATCAGTAATGTTTCAGTAACATCAGTAATGTTTCAGTAACATCAGTAATGTTTCAGTAACATCAGTAATGTTTCAGTAACATCAGTAATGTTTCAGTAACATCAGTAATGTTTCAGTAACATCAGTAATGTTTCAGTAACATTCAACAAGGAACATCAGTAATGCTTCAGTAACATCAGTAATGCTTCAGTAACATCAGTAATGCTTCAGTAACATCAGTAATGCTTCAGTAACATTCAACAAGGAACATCAGTAATGTTTCAGGAACATTCAACAAGGAACATCAGTAATGTTTCAGTAATATCAGTAATGTTTCAGTAACATCAGTAATGTTTCAGTAACATCAGTAATGCTTCAGTAACATTCAACAAGGAACATCAGTAATGTTTCAGTAACATCAGTAATGTTTCAGTAATATCAGTAATGTTTCAGTAACATCAGTAATGTTTCAGTAACATCAGTAATGCTTCAGTAACATCAGTAATGTTTCAGTAACATTCAACAAGGAACATCAGTAATGCTTCAGTAACATTCAACAAGGAACATCAGTAATGTTTCAGTAACATCAGTAATGTTTCAGTAACATCAGTAATGTTTCAGTAACATCAGTAATGTTTCAGTAACATCAGTAATGTTTCAGTAACATCAGTAATGTTTCAGTAACATCAGTAATGTTTCAGTAACATCAGTAATGTTTCAGTAACATCAGTAATGCTTCAGTAACATCAGTAATGCTTCAGTAACATTCAACAAGGAACATCAGTAATGCTTCAGTAACATTCAACAAGGAACATCAGTAATGCTTCAGTAACATCAGTAATGCTTCAGTAACATTCAACAAGGAACATCAGTAATGTTTCAGTAACGTCAGTAATGTTTCAGTAACATCAGTAATGTTTCAGTAACATCAGTAATGTTTCAGTAACATTCAACAAGGAACATCAATAATGCTTCAGTAACATCAGTAATGCTTCAGTAACATTCAACAAGGAACATCAGTAATGTTTCAGGAACATCAGTAATGTTTCAGTAACATTCAACAAGGAACATCAGTAATGTTTCAGTAACATCAGTAATGTTTCAGTAACATCAGTAATGTTTCAGTAACATTCAACAAGGAACATCAGTAATGTTTCAGTAACATTCAACAAGGAACATCAGTAATGTTTCAGTAACGTCAGTAATGTTTCAGGAACATTCAACAAGGAACATCAGTAATGTTTCAGTAACGTCAGTAATGTTTCAGTAACGTCAGTAATGTTTCAGTAACATCAGTAATGTTTCAGTAACATTCAACAAGGAACATCAGTAATGTTTCAGTAACGTCAGTAATGTTTCAGTAACATTCAACAAGGAACATCAGTAATGTTTCAGTAACGTCAGTAATGTTTCAGTAACGTCAGTAATGTTTCAGTAACATCAGTAATGTTTCAGTAACATTCAACAAGGAACATCAGTAATGTTTCAGTAACGTCAGAAATGTTTCAGTAACATCAGTAATGGTTCAGTAACATTCAACAAGGAACATCAGTAATGTTTCAGTAACATTCAACAAGGAACATCAGTAATGTTTCAGTAACATCAGTAATGTTTCAGTAACATTCAACAAGGAACACCAGTAATGTTTCAGTAACATTCAACAAGGAACATCAGTAATGTTTCAGTAACATCAGTAATGTTTCAGTAACATCAGTAATGTTTCAGTAACATTCAACAAGGAACATCAGTAATGTTTCAGTAACATCAGTAATGTTTCAGTAACATTCAACAAGGAACACCAGTAATGTTTCAGTAACATTCAACAAGGAACATCAGTAATGTTTCAGTAACATCAGTAATGTTTCAGTAACATCAGTAATGTTTCATTAACATTCAACAAGGAACATCAGTAATGTTTCAATAACATCAGTAATGTTTCAGTAACATTAGTAATGTTTCAGTAACATCAGTAATGCTTCAGTAACATTCAACAAGGAACATCAGTAATGTTTCAGGAACATCAGTAATGCTTCAGTAACATTCAACAAGGAACACCAGTAATGCTTCAGTAACATCAGTAATGCTTCAGTAACATCAGTAATGCTTCAGTAACATCAGTAATGCTTCAGTAACATTCAACAAGGAACATCAGTAATGTTTCAGGAACATTCAACAAGGAACATCAGTAATGCTTCAGTAACATTCAACAAGGAACACCAGTAATGCTTCAGTAACATTCAACAAGGAACACCAGTAATGTTTCAGGAACATTCAACAAGGAACATCAGTAATGCTTCAGTAACATTCAACAAGGAACACCAGTAATGTTTCAGGAACATTCAACAAGGAACATCAGTAATGTTTCAGGAACATTCAACAAGGAACATCAGTAATGTTTCAGTAACATTCAACAAGGAACACCAGTAATGTTTCAGTAACATTCAACAAGGAACATCAGTAATGTTTCAGGAACATTCAACAAGGAACATCAGTAATGTTTCAGTAACATTCAACAAGGAACATCAGTAATGTTTCAGGAACATTCAACAAGGAACATCAGTAATGCTTCAGTAACATCAGTAATGTTTCAGGAACATTCAACAAGGAACATCAGTAATGTTTCAGTAACATTCAACAAGGAACATCAGTAATGTTTCAGGAACATTCAACAAGGAACATCAGTAATGTTTCAGGAACATTCAACAAGGAACATCAGTAATGTTTCAGGAACATTCAACAAGGAACATCAGTAATGCTTCAGTAACACTTGCCAGGAACCACTTGCAATACTATTCTGCCACAGTCGTCACGAAACACCAATAATAATGCTACGGTAGTATGCAAATTAACTGGGACAGGAGTAAATTTTGTGATTATCTCATATGTTTTAGTTTCCGGCTTAATTAATGTAGTTTGTGACTTTTTTAAGAGTTTACTACCAACCTTTGGCAACCATCCAACTGTGGTGTTATCCTGCGACTCTCGTCAGTGCTACAACTGTGGTGTTATCCTGCAACTCTCATCAGTGCTACAACTGTGGTGTTATCCTGCGACTCTCGTCAGTGCTACAACTGTGGTGTTATCCTGCAACTCTCATCAGTGCTACAACTGTGGTGTTATCCTGCGACTCTCGTCAGTGCTACAACTGTGGTGTTATCCTGCAACTCTCGTCAGTGCTACAACTGTGGTGTTATCCTGCAACTCTCGTCAGTGCTACAACTGTGGTGTTATCCTGCAACTCTCGTCAGTGCTACAACTGTGGTGTTATCCTGCAACTCTCGTCAGTGCTACAACTGTGGTGTTATCCTACGACTCTCGTCAGTGCTACAACTGTGGTGTTATCCTGCAACTCTCGTCAGTGCTACAACTGTGGTGTTATCCTGCAACTCTCGTCAGTGCTACAACTGTGGTGTTATCCTGCAACTCTCATCAGTGCTACAACTGTGGTGTTATCCTGCAACTCTCGTCAGTGCTACAACTGTGGTGTTATCCTGCAACTCTCGTCAGTGCTACAACTGTGGTGTTATCCTGCAACTCTCATCAGTGCTACAACTGTGGTGTTATCCTGCAACTCTCGTCAGTGCTACAACTGTAGTGTTATCCTGCAACTCTCGTCAGTGCTACAACTGTGGTGTTATCCTGCAACTCTCATCAGTGCTACAACTGTGGTGTTATCCTGCAACTCTCGTCAGTGCTACAACTGTGGTGTTATCCTGCAACTCTCATCAGTGCTACAACTGTGGTGTTATCCTGCAACTCTCGTCAGTGCTACAACTGTGGTGTTATCCTGCAACTCTCATCAGTGCTACAACTGTGGTGTTATCCTGCAACTCTCGTCAGTGCTACAACTGTGGTGTTATCCTGCAACTCTCGTCAGTGCTACAACTGTGGTGTTTTCCTGCAACTCTCGTCAGTGCTACAACTGTGGTGTTATCCTGCAACTCTCATCAGTGCTACAACTGTGGTGTTATCCTGCGACTCTTGTTAGTGCTACAACTGTGGTGTTATCCTGCAACTCTCATCAGTGCTACAACTGTGGTGTTATCCTGCAACTCTCGTCAGTGCTACAACTGTGGTGTTATCCTGCAACTCTCATCAGTGCTACAACTGTGGTGTTATCCTGCAACTCTCATCAGTGCTACAACTGTGGTGTTATCCTGCAACTCTCGTCAGTGCTACAACTGTGGTGTTATCCTGCAACTCTCGTCAGTGCTACAACTGTGGTGTTATCCTGCAACTCTCGTCAGTGCTACAACTGTGGTGTTATCCTGCAACTCTCGTCAGTGCTACAACTGTGGTGTTATCCTGCAACTCTCGTCAGTGCTACAACTGTGGTGTTATCCTGCAACTCTCGTCAGTGCTACAACTGTGGTGTTATCCTGCGACTCTCGTCAGTGCTACAACAGTTGTTGTTCTGTGAAGGGAGGTGTGAATAATTTAGGAGTGATAAAAAAAGGAAAATTGAAATATTATGGAAAAAAATTTTTATCAAAAAATAGTGCATAATTCTGGCAATATGTTGACATAGTGAGCTTGTTTCTATCATTTTTTTAAGTATGTTTTTCCAAAAAATGTAATTGTTTTGTTCTTGCTGTCATCAAAGAGACATGGTGGCAATTTGTGCTTTTCTTTTTTACTCTTAAACTTATGATTTTTATGATTGCTTCATTCTAAATTCACTACATCGCAACTTCTCTGAGGACACCATCCAAGTGCAGGGAGTGATAACAGTTCAGTCACCTGTGAGCTGCAACTCTCGTGGTTAACGCTCTCGCTTCACACGGTGAGGGCCTGGGTTCGATTCCCAGCCAGAGTAGAAACATTGGGCGTGTTTCTTTCCACCTGTTGTCTATGTTCCCCATCAGTAAAATGGGTACCTGGGTGTTAGTCGACTGGTGTGGGTCGCATCCTGGGACACTGACCTAATTTGCCTGAGATGCTCAGCATAACAAGTGGCTTTCTATGTAGTAGTATGTCATTGTTGTCAGCTAGGACTGTATACCATGTACATGTACTTGTAGTAAATAAAGATTATTATTATTATTATTATTATTAATTCAAGTTGAAGTTTGCAACATACTGAAATGTGGCGCGCCATGACCATAGAGTTTTACAGAAAACGTAATATATGTATAACTCAGGAATAAGTTATTGACATTATTTTCCTTTTTTCTCGAGAAGATTAATAGCAGTTTGAAGGATCCCAAGAAAACTGATGAAAATCTACAGAGAAATTTATTTTCAGCTGGCATAAATATTGATTCTTCCAGTGTTCGACGAAGGCTCCTTGAAGCTGGAAGAACTGCCAGAAAGCCTATAAAAAAAACAATTATTGACTGCTGCTATGAAGAAAAAACGACTGTAGTGGACACTATCATAAAGGATGGATGACAGATGACTGGAGAAAAGTTATCTTTTCAGTTGTAGCTCATTTTGAAGGACATACGTAAAGATCAGTGGTACTGAGACAGAGTCAAGGTGAACCTCCTCGAAATGGACACATTCAGCAAGTGCCAAAATACCCACTTAAGAAGATGTTTTGGGGTAGTTTTACTGATAAAGACCCTGGACGGCTTATTATTGTTGAGGGGACGATGCTCAGTGATAAATACAAGGCGATCCTGGCAACTCATATGCTTCCCATCGTGGACAGAGATTTTCCCGATGGAGAGGCAGGATCTTGCTCCATGCCACACTTCCAGAAAAATGCTGACAATCTTCGAAGAAAGTGAGCTAAAGCGTTCTAAAGTGGCATGGAAACTCCCTTGACCTCAACCAAATTGAGAATCTATGAGCAATAACCAAACGCAGGATTACGAAACAGGACTTTTCGACTGTGGAGAAGCTCATTGTTAGTGTTATTAGGACCTAGTACCACGACGGAAAACTTACCAAATTATGTTCAACATTGGTTGATTCTAAGCCTAAGTGTGCAAGCAATGCTTATAAAAGCAAAGTGTACTCATATCTCTCATTAAATCAATTACCTGCCATATCATTGTTGTGTATTTTCCAAATAAATATCTTATTTCACCACTGCCCCATTAATATACACACTATATTAGGTACACAGCAGCAGAAATGTCTTCTAGGTGTGCTGATAATATTTCTGTAGTAATAATAATTCTGCTATAGTGATCAATAAGGACAAGTAAAGCAGCATCCTTTATATGTAACCAGTAATACTTCTGCACTTCTCTGCAATATTATTCGAAGAGAATCACTATTTTGTTTTTCATAATTCTTTCTGATGTAAAACTCCCAGATGGAGTCTCCATATTACTATATGAAGCTTAGTGATAAATTTGATGTATATAAAATTACTCTCACACCGAGTAAATGGATTAGATAAAAAAAGTTTGTAAATAGGACACTTGTGCAACACTTGGTATCTTCTGGGAACGTTTCACCAGCCAGTAGTTTCTTCCAGAGGAGAGTAAGGTGGAAGATGAGAGTTTGAGGTAATCAATACCTCAACCTGGAGTCGATGTGTTCAATCCATCAACATTGACGAATTGAAAACACACACACACACACACACACACACACACACACACACACACACACACACACACACACACACATACATATATGTATATATATATATATATATATATATATATATATATATATATATATATATATATATATATATATATATATATATATATATATATATATATATATATATATATATATATGCAAGGAATTCGCAAGAGCAGGCAAAATATACACAAACACTGATCTCTGGCTGAAGGAGACTCGAACCTACGAACCTTGGCACAAGGTAAGCAGTGCTTTACCAATCTACCCACACAGGACAGTACCTTGGAGTCCAGCTTGCGCTACACGTTGATCCAAGGCAGCCAGCTTTCAGGGAGAAGGCTCACAGCTTTTCATCTCATCCCCTGCATGCATCAGCCTTACTAGAGATTTTAACAATGCAAGGTTCGAGTCTCCTTCAGCCAGAGATCAGTGTTTGTGTATATTTCGCCTGCTCTTGCGAATTCCTTGCATTGTTAAAATCTCTAGTAAGGCTTATGTATGCAGGGGATGAGATGAAAAGCTGTAAACCTTCTCCCTGAAAGCTGGCTACCTTGGATCAACGTGTAACGCAAGTTGCACGCCAAGGTACTGTCCTGTGTGGGTAGATTGGTAAAGCACTGCGTACCTTGTGCCAAGGTTTGTAAGTTCGAGTCTCCTTCCGCCAGAGATCAGTGTTTATATATATATATATATATATATATATATATATATATAGGTATATATAGATATATATAATGTATATATATATATATATGTATATATATATATATATACATATATACATATATATATATCTATATATATATATATATATATATATAAATATATATATAATGTATATATATATACATATATATATATATGCAATAAGATCACAGTAAACAGGTGATTTCAGAATATGCAAAACAACCACTCTGAAAGAATAGAGAAATTCCAAGCGCTTTCGTGACTACTCACATTATCAAGGAACTATGAAAGTAAAGCATCCAAGGAAGGTATATAAGGGGTCTGGCCAACACCTCACTATCAGATCCCACAACGGTTAAACACCTGACGCGCGCCGGCCCAACTGGACAGGTCCTTTGCACAACCCACCAACAAACTATTCTACCCAAGAAAATTTTTAAAATTATTATTTGTCCAGTGTATTATTAAATTCTTCCCAAATTCTATTAATTATAAATGGATCTAATTTATATGAACCAAAGGAAATATTCATATTATTGTCAAAACTGCTTTTTATGAAACAAGATTCAATTATATTCCTGTCGACCTTGGACTTGCTTGATACTACTTTCTCAACTTTTTGAAAATCAATTGGATGGTTAAAATCTCTTACATGAATAAATAGTGCATTGCAATCTTGTCCAGTTCTAATGCTATATTTATGTTGTTTTAATCTTAGTTCGAGATTTTTACCAGTTTGACCGTAATAAACTTTATCGCAAATTTTACAAGGAATCTTATAGACACATCCATCAGCATTTTGGGGGAATTCTTTATCAAAAGTTTTTTTACTGTATCAAGATTTTTGAATACAATTTAATATTAAAAGTCTTAAGATATGCCTTCTCTCAAAATTCTATTTTGTTCCATTCTCTCTACATGTCCAAACCATCTCAGTAACCCCTCCTCAGCCCTCTGGATAATAGTTTTGGTAATCCCACATCTCCTCCTAATTTCCAAACTACTAATTCTCTGCATTACATTCACACCACACATTGCCGTCAGACACGACATCTCAAATTCCTCCAGCCTTCTCTTTGTTGCAGCATTTACCGCCCATGTTTCACACCCATTTAAGAATGCTGGTATAACTAAACTCTCATAAATTCCCCTATTTGCTTCCATGGATGAAGATCTTTGTCTCCACAGACTCCTCAATGGACCACTCACCTTTTTCCCCTCATCAGTTCATTGATTCACCTCATCTTTCAAAGACCAATCTGCCGACTCATCCACTCCTAAATATCTGAATACATTCACCTCCTCCATTCTCTCTCCCTCCAACCTGATATCCAATCTTTCGTTCACTATATTTTTTTTGTTATCCTCGTGGCCTTACTCTTTCCTATATTTACATTCAATTTTCTTCTTTTACATACGTTACCAAACTCATCCACCAGCCTCTGCAACTTCTCTTCAGAATCTCCCAAAAGCACAGTGTCATCAGCAAAGAGCAACTGTGACAACTCCCACTTTGTGTTAGATTCTTTATCTTCTAACCTCGCACCTCTTGCCAACACCCGAGCATTGACTTCTTTTACAACCCCATCTATAAATATATTGAACAACCACGGTGACATCACGCATCCTTGACATCACACATCCTTGTCTAAGACTTACTTTTACTGGGAAATAATCTCCCTCTATCTTACATACTCTAACCTGAGCCTCACTATCCTCGTAAAAACTCTTCACTGCTTTCAGTAACCTACCTCCTACACCATACACTTGCAACATCTGCCACATTGCCCCCCTATCCACCCTGTCATACGCCTTTTCTAAATCCATAAATGCCACATAAACCTCTTTAGCCTTATCTAAATACTGTTCACTTATATGTTTCACTGTAAACACCTGGTCCACACACCCCCTACCCTTCCTAAAGCCTCCTTGTTCATCTTCTATTCTACTCTTCGTCTTACTCTTAATTCTTTCACTAATAACTCTACCATACACTTTACCAGGTATACTCAACAGACTTATTCCCCTATAATTTTTACATTCACTATCTCTCTCTCTCTCTCTCTCTCTCTCTCTCTCTCTCTCTCTCTCTCTCTCTCTCTCTCTCTCTCTCTCTCTCTCTCTCTCTCTCTCTCTCTCTCTTCTCTCTCTATCTATCTCTCTCTCTCTCTCTCTCTCTCTCTCACTCTCTCTCTCTCTCTCTCTCTCTCTCTCTCTCTCTCTCTCTCTCCCTCTCTCTCTCTCTCTGACACACACACACACTCTCTCTCTCACTATATATATATATATATATATATATATATATATATATATATATATATATATATATATATATATATATATATATATATATATATATATATATATATATATATGCCACCTTTATATCAACCATGTATCTCTTAAATCTTCTGTACCATATTATGTAATAAAATACTCCTATTGGTAAAAAAAATAGTTTAAAAGATGGGGTGATAGGGGAAGTGGAATATTCGAATGGCTTCAGGAAGAAATCCAAATATTCATCCTTGAAGCCTTTTTATCCACTTCTCCGAGGCTATGGGTCCCACAATTTACACCAGAGGTGGACCCCAAATTAAAAAAAAAAAAAAATATATATATATATATATATATATATATATATATATATATATATATATATATATATACATATATATACATATATATATATATATATATATATATATATATATATATATATATATATATATATATATATATATATACATATATATATATATGCAATAAGATCACAGTAAACAGGTGATTTCAGAATATGCAAAACAACCACTCTGAAAAAATAGAGAAATTCCAAGCGCTTTCGTGACTACTCTCATTATCAAGGAACTATGAAAGTAAAGCATCCAAGGAAGCTATATAAGGGGTCTGGCCAACACCTCACTATCAGATCCCACAACGGTTAAACACCTGACGCGCGCCGACCCAACTTGGATAGGTCCTTTGCACAACTCACCCACAAACTATTCTACCCAAGAAAATTTAAAAATTATTATTTGTCCAGTGTATTATTAAATTCTTCACAAATTCTATTAATTATAAATGGATCTAATTTATATAAACCAAAGGAAATATTCATATTGTTGTCAAAACTGCTTTTTATGAAACAAGATTCAATTATATTCCTGTCGACCTTGGATTTGCTTGATACTACTTTCTCAACTTTTTGAAAATCAATTGGATGGTTAAAATCTCTTACATGAATAAATAGAGCATTGGAATCTTGTCCAGATGATGGATGTGTCTATAAGATTCCTTGTAAAATTTGCGATAAAGTTTATTACGGTCAAACTGGTAAAAATCTCGAACTAAGATTAAAACAATATAAATATAGCATTAGAACTGGACAAGATTCCAATGCTCTATTTATTCACGTGAGAGATTTTAACCATCCAATTGATTTTCAAAAAGTTGAGAAAGTAGTATCAAGCAAGTCCATGGTCGACAGGAATATAATTGAATCTTGTTTCATAAAAAGCAGTTTTGACAATAATATGAATATTTCCTTTGGTTTATATAAATTAGATCCATTTATAATTAATAGAATTTGTGAAGAATTTAATAATACACTGGACAAATAATAATTTTTAAATTTTCTTGGGTAGAATAGTTTGTGGGTGAGTTGTGCAAAGGACCTATCCAAGTTGGGTCGGCGCGCGTCAGGTGTTTAACTGTGTGATGAATGGTTTTGAAAACCGACAAGTTGAAGAATTGAGACACTAATGCAACACATGGGAATCTTTATTTAAGAAACGTTTCGCCACACAGTGGCTTCATCAGTCCAATACAAAGTAGAAGTGGGTAAGGAGAGTAGAAGTTTGAGGTAATCAGTCCCTCAACCTGGAATCGATGTGTTCAGTCCATCACTCTTGTAGGAAGTGCAGCATAGGGCCAGAGAGGTGGCTTATATACTGCGGTGAGATGAGTTGAAGCAGGAGGAGGCGGGATCACAGTGGGACCTGCCACTAGTGTAAGTAGGTCGTCCCATGATGTTGCAGTGCCCAACCTTTAGACGACGACCTACTTACACTAGTGGCAGGTCCCACTGTGATCCCGCCTCCTCCTGCTTCAACTCATCTCACCGCAGTATATAAGCCACCTCTCTGGCCCTATGCTGCACTTCCTACAAGAGTGATGGACTGAACACATCGATTCCAGGTTGAGGGACTGATTACCTCAAACTTCTACTCTCCTTACCCACTTCTACTTTGTATTGGACTGATGAAGCCACTGTGTGGCGAAACGTTTCTTAAATAAAGATTCCCATGTGTTGCATTAGTGTCTCAATTCTTCAACCAGGTGTTTAACTGTTGTGTGATCTGATAGTGAGGTGTTGGCCAGACCCTTTTATAGCTTCCTTGGATGCTTTACTTTCATAGCTCCTTGATAATGTGAGTAGTCACGAAAGCGCTTGGAATTTCTCTATTCTTTCAGAGTGGTTGTTTTGCATATATATATATATATATATATATATATATATATATATATATATATATATATATATATATATATATATATGTGTGTGTGTGTGTGTGTGTGTGTGTGTGTGTGTGTGTGTGTGTGTGTGTGATGAATGGTTTGAAAAACCGACAAGTTGAAGATTGAGACACTTATGCAGCGTATGGGAATCTTTATTCAGGAAACGTTTCGCCACACAGTGGCTTCATCAGTCCAATACAAAGAGGAAGGCATAAGGAGAGGAGGAGAATGAGGTAATCAGTCCCTCAACCTGGAGTCGATGTGTTCAGTCCATCAATCTTGGACTGAACACATCGACTCCAGGTTGAGGGACTGATTACCTCATTCTCCTCCTCTACGTATGCCTTCCTCTTTCTATTGGGCTGATAAAGCCACTGTGTGGCGAAACCTTTCCTGAATAAAGATTCCCATATGCTGCATAAGTGTCTCAATCTTCATATATATATATATATATATATATATATATATATATATATATATATATATATATATATATATATATATATATATATATATATATATATATATATATATACCTCTATAGCTGTACTGGGGACCGTCATCCTCAGAGAAGACAATAAACGTACCTCAGGGAAAACTCAAGGTTCTCCCTGGAGCTGTTTGAATATTTTATTCTCCTACCACCCCCTATATTTTATATTCTATGGTAAAATTTATTAATAGACAGAGAGACCTATCTTGTGCTGACTGAAGCAGAGAATTCCGAAACCGGCTTAAAAAAATATATAGCATAAATAAATTATAATGCTATGTAAATTACTCAGAAGTGGAAGCTCTGAACAGGATTTTAATAAATGTACAAAAAATATTGCATGAAAATATTTCCAGAGATAATAATTGTAATAATAAGTTCACTTTATTACACAAGTCAGTGAGCCATTTTCTTGAACACAAAAGTCAACTGAAAATATATTCTATAAATATTAACTGTCCTATCACTATTACTTATTTCTCATCGTTCTCTTTTGACTTCTTTCTCAGTCTTTCTCAGAAGTGTCAGGCAATATTAACCGCACCTCTGCTTGTACGACGCTTTTCAAGTTGTCGTTTCTGGTGATATCAAACAGAATGATTGTTGATATTCTGGACGACTTACCGAAGCTTCCCAGCTGAAGTTGACTTACATTACCACATCCTGTGATGAAGTGTGACTGGGAGAACATTGCTAATTTATGTTCCTTCAACGTAACTATTATTCACAAGTGGTGAATCTCTCAGTGAGGGTAATTACAATGAAATTTTTTCTTGAATAGGACAGCTGTTAATTTGTGAATATTCCCACAAAACAGCAGATGTACACTGCTGGTATTCGTACTGTGAAAGTCACGTAGAACAGGGTATTCGAACACTGGGGTCGTTCCGACCACGCAACTATCATAGGATAATAATAATAATATTAATAATAGTAATAACGCACCTGCACATAGCAAGTGTACCCAGAGTGTGACTTACAGCTACATACTTCTGGTGGTCCTACAATGTAACCATCACATAGATATGAGTAGCAGAACACTGCTGTTGTGTCCGGTCTTGCACAAGACCGAATATCTAAGGGTGACTAAGGTGAGACGATTAGCACCCTTGTTAATTGTCTAAATATCCAACTCTGATACAATTTGCGTTCAGTTTTCAGCTTCAAAAACAAGGAAATGATTATTTGCCTCACTGCTTGCATTTACTTTACACAATTGAATTAATTCGCACCACCAGAAATGAATTCCTTAGTGAGCCGTACATCCGCCCTCTTTGTTCAATGTTTGTAATATTCTGGCGTTAGCGCCACACCATAATCCCTGGATACCTTTCACACCAAATGAAATTCCTCCATTATCCCTGAAGATACGACTCTTAATAAGGCCTGGCCAGGATGTTTTGTGAGCGACTAAGACCCTACCACCTGTGTACCATCTATGCTCATTCTCCTGCCAGCCAGCTGTGTGAAGTGGTGTGGATTAGTGTATGAGAGAACCACTAACACTTGAAGCTTAGCAAGATGAGACGTCTGGACACATCTTCCTGCCCGTCTCAACCCACCTGTAAACATAGTCACTGGATTTAGTTGACTGTTGTGACTCACATCCTGCAAGGAAGTAGCAATCTTTACTTAAGTCTGGCCTTTTAAATGAACACTTATCCAGTGCCCAGTAGGCCTAAATTATCCAGTGCCCAGTAGGCCTAAATTATCCAGTTGACTGTTGTGACTCACATCCTGCAAGGAAGTAGCAATCTTTACTTAAGTCTGGTCTTTTAAATGAACACTTATCCAGTGCCCAGTAGGCCTAAATTATCCAGTGTCCAGTAGGCCTAAATAAAAAGTTAATAGGAAAAAGTTTGTTTAATAATATTTATAAAAGTTTTTAATGCAGTTAAAGACGGAAACTTAACTTCTCTATTTTAGTCCCACAAAATATAACAGAAAGATATTATATTACGCATCTGATCTACAGTATTTTGAAAATATTTTGAAAATATTGTGAAGGTATTTTGAAGGTATTTTGAAGGTATTTTGAAAATATTTTGAAAGTGTTTTGAAAGTATTTTGAAAGTATTTTGAAAGTATTTTGAAAGTATTTTGAAGGCATGTTGAAAGTATTATGAAGGTATTTTGAAAGTATTTTGAAAGTATTTTGAAAGTGTTTTGAAGGTATTTTGAAAGTATTTTGAAGGTATTTTGAAAGTATTTTGAAAGTATTTTGAAAGTATTTTGAAAGTATTTTGAAAGTATTTTGAAGGTATTTTGAAAGTATTTTGAAAGTATTTTGAAGGTATTTTGAAAGTATTTTGAAAGCCTATCTGATGTTATCCTGACGCCAAATGACTTCGAACAGGCTATAAATGACATGCCCATGCACTCTGCTCCAGGACCAGACTCATGGAACTCTGTGTTCATCAAAAACTGCAAGAAGCCCCTATCACGAGCTTTTACCATCCTATGGAGAGGGAACATGGACACGGGGGTCGTCCCACAGTTACTAAAAACAACAGACATAGCCCCACTCCACAAAGGGGGCAGTAAAGCAATAGCAAAGAACTACAGACCGTAAAATATCTGGGAATCCCCTTTGACCCATGCATGTCAGGAGAATTGATAGGGAACAGTGTAGTAAAGAAAGCGAATGTCAGACTGAAGTTCCTGTATAGACAAGCACAGTGTCTACCTACTGAGGCTCGCAGGACCCTATGTCTAGCCCTTATACAATGTCATATGGATTACGCTTGCTCTTCATGGTACTCTGCCTTGACAAAAAAACTGAAAGATAGACTGCAAATCACCCAGAACAAAATCGTAAGATTCATCCTGGGGCTGGGACCAAGAGAACATGTAGGCCAGGATGAATTACAGCAGTTGGATATGCTGAATGTTGAAGACAGAGTAAAACAACTGAAGCTAAATCATGTTTATAAAATTGCTCACAAACAGTGTCCAGAATATCTTGCTGTCAATTTTGTCAAGGTTGGGAACCAGAGCAATCATAGTACTAGGGGGAGACAACAATCATAGTACTAGGGGGAGACAACAATCATAGTACTAGGGGGAGAGAACAATCATAGTACTAGGGGGAGACAACAATCATAGTACTAGGGGGAGACAACAATCATAGTACTAGGGGGAGACAACAATCATAGTACTAGGGGGAGAGAACAATCATAGTACTAGGGGGAGACAACAATCATAGTACTAGGGGGAGACAACAATCATAGTACTAGGGGGAGACAACAATCATAGTACTAGGGGGAGACAACAATAATAGTACTAGGGAGAGACAACAATCATAGTACTAAGGGGAGACAACAATCATAGTACTAGGGGGAGACAACAATCATAGTACTAGGGGGAGACAACAATCATAGTACTAAGGGGAGACAACAATCATAGTACTAGGGGGAGACAACAATCATAGTACTAGGGGGAGACAACAATCATAGTACTAGGGGGAGACAACAATCATAGTACTAGGGGGAGAGAACAATCATAGTACTAGGGGGAGACAACAATCATAGTACTAGGGGGAGACAACAATCATAGTACTAGGGGGAGACAACAATCATAGTACTAGGGGGAGACAACAATCATAGTACTAGGGGGAGACAACAATCATAGTACTAGGGGGAGACAACAATCATAGTACTAGGGGGAGACAACAATCATAGTACTAGGGGGAGACAACAATCATAGTACTAGGGGGAGACAACAATCATAGTACTAGGGGGAGACAACAATCATAGTACTAGGGGGAGACAACAATCATAGTACTAGGGGGAGACAACAATCATAGTACTAGGGGGAGACAACAATCATAGTACTAGGGGGAGACAACAATCATAGTACTAGGGGGAGACAACAATCATAGTACTAGGGGGAGACAACAATCATAGTACTAGGGGGAGACAACAATCATAGTACTAGGGGGAGACAACAATCATAGTACTAGGGGGAGACAACAGTCATAGTACTAGGGAAATATAAACACAAATGCAGTATAATATGATCCTTTATTGACAACGTTTCACCCACACAGTGGGCTTTTTCAAGTCACACACGGATCTACCTGGGGTTGGAAGGTACGAGAGTATTTATAGTCATGTTCAGAATGTTGAGGTCAGGTGAAGAATGCTGCATCTGATGATCTACCGGGTGGGGTTATAGAGTCTTGGGTAGCTTGGCAGGGGTATTGGACAAGTTGTAGACCTTCTGCAGTGTTCTATGTTCTTATCCCACTTGAAAAAGCCCACTGTGTGGGTGAAACGTTGTCAATAAAGGATCATATTATACTGCATTTGTGTTTATATTTCCATTGTGTCGGTATTTTATACCATTTATTTCCATAGTACTAGGGGGAGAGAACAATCATAGTACTAGGGGGAGAGAACAATCATAGTACTAGGGGGAGACAACAATCATAGTACTAGGGGGAGACAACAATCATAGTACTAGGGGGAGAGAGCACAACTTTGTAGTACCCACAGTCAGTGGCCAGGCGTCAAACACCTTTTATTGTACAGCAATAAAGGAATGGAACAGACTGCCCGCACATGTCAAAGCCAGTCATAGCATGAACCAGTTCAAGAAGAGTGCCAAAAGGTGTCTGATGAATGTAGCTACAGAAAGGGAGGGGAATGATTTTTTATTTTTTAGCTAACATACGTGTAAATTTTACCTTATTCCTAGTAATGACCCTCGTATTGTAGACAGTCTTAATGACCCTCGTGTAGTAGATAGTCTTAATGACCCTCGTGTAGTAGATAGTCTTTTTAGCATAATAATAAGATGTTATCTTCACTATAGAATAATAAGAAAATATTATAACCTTTATATTATAATAATAAGGTAAAAGGACCCCAATGGAAATAAGTCACTGTCTGACTTTTTTGTGTTATCCCAGGTTCTCTACACATATGCTGCTATGTATGATAATTCTATGTAACTGTATTTGTGTATACCTGAATAAACTTACTTACTTACTTACTTACTTATATAGCACTAACATCCCATATCATAAAAATCTTTGAAAGGGTCCTAAGAAGCAAGATCACCACCCATCTAGAAACCCATCAGTTACACAACCCAGGGCAACATGGGTTTAGAACTGGTCGCTCCTGTCTGTCTCAACTATTGGATCACTACGACAAGGTCCTAGATGCACTAGAAGACAAAAAGAATACAGATATAATATACATAGACTTTGCAAAAGCCTTCGACAAGTGTGACCATGGCATAACAGTGCACAAAATGCGTGCTAAAGGAATAACAGGAAAAGTTGGTAGATGGATCTATAATTTCCTCACAAACAGAACACAAAGAGTAGTAATCAACAGAATAAAGTTTGATGCGGCTACGGTGAAAAGCTCTGTTCCACATGGCACAGTACTCGCTCCCATCTTGTTTCTCATCCTTATATCCGACATAGACAAGGATGTCAGCCACAGCACAGTGTCTTCCATTGCAGACACTGCAAGGCTCCAGGCAGACATCAACCAAATCTTTCAGTGGGCTGCAGAAAACAATATGAAGTTCAAAGATGATAAATTTCAGTTATTCCGATTTGGTAAACATGAGGAAATTAAAACTTCATCAGAGTACAAAACAAATTCCGGCCACAAAATAGAGCGAAAAACCAACGTCAAAGACCTGGGAGTGATCATGTCGGAGGATCTCACCTTCAAGGACCATAACATTGTATCAATCGCATCTGCTAGAAAAATGACAGGATGGATAATGAGAACCTTCAAAACTAAGGATGCCAAGCCCATGATGACACTCTTCAGGTCACTTGTTCTATCTAGGCTGGAATATTGCTGCACACTAACAGCACCTTTCAAGGCAGGTGAAATTGCTGACCTAGAAAATGTACAGAGAACCTTCACGGCGCGCATAACGGAGATAAAACACCTCAATTACTGGGAGCGCTTGAGGTTCCTAAACCTGTATTCCCTGGAACACAGGCGGGAGAGATACATGATTATATACACCTGGAAAATCCTAGAGGGACTAGTACCGAACTTGCACACGAAAATCACTCACTACGAAAGCAAAAGACTTGGCAGACGATGCAACATCCCCCCAATGAAAAGCAGGGGTGTCACTAGCACGTTAAGAGACCATACAATAAGTGTCAGGGGCCCGAGACTGTTCAACTGCCTCCCAGCATACATAAGGGGGATTACCAACAGACCCCTGGCAGTCTTCAAGCTGGCACTGGACAAGCACCTAAAGTCGGTTCCTGATCAGCCGGGCTGTGGCTCGTACGTTGGTTTGCGTGCAGCCAGCAGCAACAGCCTGGTTGATCAGGCTCTGATCCACCATGAGGCCTGGTCACAGACCGGGCCGCGGGGGCGTTGACCCCCGGAACTCTCTCCAGGTAAACTCCAGGTAAAGTGTTTTGAAAGTATTTTGAAGGTATTTAGAAAGTATTTTGAAAGTATTTTGAGGGTACATTGAAAGTATTTTCAAAATATTTTGAAGGTATTTTGAAAGATAAAAACCATCTGGTTTTTCGTACCTGACAATTGTTAGTAAAATAATGAAGCTGCCAGAGTTTCCCAGAAAGTCCAATTACTCAGCTACAATAATATTTGCTGCTGAACTTTCTCTGAAGGTCACTCATGCTAAAGGTCACTTTCTCTGAAGGTCACTCATGCTGAAGGTCACTTTCTCTGAAGGTCACTCATGCTAAAGGTCACTTTCTCTGAAGGTCACTCATGCTAAAGGTCACTTTCTCTGAAGGTCACTCATGCTAAAGGTCACTTTCTCTGAAGGTCACTCATGCTAAAAGTCACTTTCTCTGAAGGTCACTCATGCCAAAGGTCACTTTCTGTGAAGGTCACTCATGCCAAAGGCCACTTTCTCTGAAGGTCACTCATGCTAAAGGTCACTTTCTCTGAAGGTCACTCATGCTAAAGGTCACTTTCTCTGACGGTCACTCATGCTAAAGGTCACTTTCTCTGAAGGTCACTCATGCTAAAGGTCACTTTCTCTGAAGGTCACTCATGCTGAAGGTCACTTTCTCTGAAGGTCATTCATGCTAAAGGTCACTTTCTCTGAAGGTCACTCATGCTAAAGGTCACTTTCTCTGAAGGTCACTCATGCTAAAGGTCACTTTATCTGAAGGTCACTCATGCCAAAAGTTACTTTCTCTGAAGGTCACTCATGCTAAAGGTCACTTTCTCTGAAGGTCACTCATGCTAAAGGTCACTTTCTCTGAAGGTCATTCATGCTAAAGGTCACTTTCTCTGAAGGTCACTCATACTAAGGATCACTTTCACTGAAGGTCACTCACGCTGAAAATCACTTTCACTAAATATTATTCATACTAAAGGTCACTTATAACAGGTCGCTCATACTGAAGTTCAGTCATCCTAAAGGTCGCTCATACTGAAGGTCAATCATACTAAAGGTCAATCATACTGAAGGTCAATCATTCTAAAGGTCAATCATACTAAAGGTCAATCATACTAAAGGTCAATCATACTAAAGTTCAATCATACTAAAGGTCAATCATACTAAAGGTCAATCATACTAAAGGTCAATCATACTAAAGGTCAATCATACTAAAGGTCAATCATACTAAAGGTCAATCATACTAAAGGTCAATCATACTAAAGGTCAATCATACTAAAGGTCAATCATACTAAAGGTCATTCATACTAAAGATCAATCATACTAAAGGTCAATCATACTAAAGGTCATTCATACTAAAGATCAATCATACTAAAGGTCAATCATACTAAAGGTCATTCATACTAAAGATCAATCATACTAAAGGTCAATCATACTAAAGGTCAATCATACTAAAGATCAATCATACTAAAGGTCAATCATACTAAAGGTCAATCATACTAAAGGTCAATCATACTAAAGGTCAATCATACTAAAGGTCAATCATACTAAAGGTCAATCATACCAAAGGCCAATCATACTAAAGGTCAATCATACCAAAGGTCAATCATATTAAAGGTCAATCATACCAAAGGTCAATCATATTAAAGGTCAATCATACCAAAGATCAATCATACTAAAGGTCAATCATATTAAAGGTCAATCATACCAAAGGTCAATCATATTAAAGGTCAATCATACTGAAGGTCAATCATACTAAAGGTCAATCATACTAAAGGTCAATCATACTAAAGGTCAATCATACTAAAGGTCAATCATACTAAAGGTCAATCATACTAAAGGTCAATCATACTAAAGGTCAATCATACTAAAGGTCAATCATACTAAAGGTCAATCATACTAAAGGTCAATCATACTAAAGGTCAATCATACTAAAGGTCAATCATACTAAAGGTCAATCATACTAAAGGTCAATCATACTAAAGGTCAATCATACTAAAGGTCAATCATACTAAAGGTCAATCATACTAAAGTTCAATCGTACTAAAGGTCAATCATACCAAAGGTCAATCATACTAAAGGTCAATCATACCAAAGGTCAATCATATTAAAGGTCAATCATACCAAAGGTCAATCATATTAAAGGTCAATCATACCAAAGATCAATCATACTAAAGGTCAATCATATTAAAGGTCAATCATACCAAAGGTCAATCATATTAAAGGTCAATCATACCAAAGATCAATCATACCAAAGGTCAATCATATTAAAGGTCAATCATACCAAAGATCAATCATACTAAAGGTCAATCTCACTGAAATTCACTCATACTAATGGTCACTCTGGAGATAACATGTCAGCTCTGCCTGGTGGCAGACAGCTCTGCCTGGTGGCAGACAGCTCTGGCTGGTGGCAGACAGCTCTGCCTGGTGGCAGACAGCTCTGGCTGGTGGCAGATAGCTCTGCCTGGTGGCAGACAGCTCTGCCTGGTGGCAGACAGCTCTGGCTGGTGGCAGATAGCTCTGCCTGGTGGCAGACAGATCTGCCTGGTGGCAGACAGCTCTGGCTGGTGGCAGACAGCTCTGGCTGGTGGCAGATAGCTCTGCCTGGTGGCAGACAGCTCTGCCTGGTGGCAGACAGCTCTGGCTGGTGGCAGACAGCTCTGCCTGGTGGCAGACAGCTCTGCCTGGTGGCAGACAGCTCTGCCTGGTGGCAGACAGCTCTGCCTGGTGGCAGACAGCTCTGCCTGGTGGCAGACAGCTCTGCCTGGTGGCAGACAGCTCTGGCTGGTGGCAGACAACTCTGCCTGGTGGCAGACAGCTCTGCCTGGTGGCAGACAGCTCTGGCTGTCTGCCACCAGTGTGTACAGAGCTCTCAAAGATATAATGGTTAATCAAACATAAAGCTGACAGGAACTCTGGAAAGCGCTTGAGCTGAGCTTCAGAGAGGAAGTATAGAGACCTTCAACCAGCTTTTATCTTATTAATTATATCCTAATTTCACTAATAACTTTATACTTATAATCTTTTTTAATTTTAAGAGAAGTAATTTTTCTTTTAATTACTCTATTGCAATTTTGAATGTAATTCTGGTTTCAAGTTGGAAAAATTCAGATTCAGGAAGGATATAGGAAAGTACTGGTTTGGTAATAGAGTTGTGGATGAGTGGAACAAACTCCCGAGTACAGTTATTGAAGCTAAAACGTTGTGTAGTTTTAAAAATAGGTTAGATAAGTACATGAGTGGGTGTGGGTGGGTGTGAGTTGGACTTGACTAGGTGATGATTCAGTGCTCCTTCCTTAAATGGAAGTGACCTGACTAGGTGGGTCATTGGGCTAATCCAGGGGGGGACATGGACCTGCTTCACATGGGTCAGTAGGCCTGCTGCGGTGTTCCTTCTTTCTTGTGTTCTTATGTTCTTATGAGTGGGTGTGGGTGGGTGTGAAATGGACCTGACTAGCTACTAGGTCAGACGCAGTGCTAATCCCTTAAGTGACGTGTCTGACCTCACTAGGTCAAGGCATTGGGTTAAGCCGGTGGGAGAATTGGAGCTGCCTCGCATAGGCCAGTAGACCTGTTGCAGTGTTCCTTATTTCTTATGATCTTATGTTCTTATGAGGGCAAATATTCTATTGTATTCATATATATGAAGCAATGTAAAAAGAGAGTGGGATGGATCTGTGAAGGACCTGCCTAGTATGGCCCAACAGGCCTGCTGCATATTATATATATATATATATATATATATATATATATATATATATATATATATATATATATATATATATATATATATATATATATATATATATATATATATATATATATATATATATATATATATATATATATATATATATATATATATATATATATATATATATATATTTATATATATATATATATATATATATATATATATATATATATATATATATATATACATATATATATATATATATATATATATATATATATATATATATATATATATAATATATATATATATATATATATATATCCAAGTTAGTAGGTTGGTAGACAGATAATAAAAATATATATATATATATATATATATATATATATATATATATATATATATATATATATATATATATATATATATATATATATATATATATATATATATATATATATATATATATATATATATATATATATATATATATATATATATATATATATATATATATATATATTTATATATATATATATATATATATATATATATATATATATATATATATATATATATATATATATATATATATATATATATATATACATATATATATATATATATATATATATATATATATATATATATATATATATATATATATATATATATATATATATATATATATATCCAACCACCCAGGGAGGTACTACCGTCCTGCCAAGTGAGTGTAAAACGAAAAGCTGTAATTCTTTTGCATGATGGTAGGATTGCTGGTGTCTTCTGTCTCATAAACATGCAAGGTTTCAGGTACGTCTTGCTACTTCTACTTACACTTAGGTCACACTACACATACATGTACAAACATATATGTACACCCATCTGGGTATTCTTCTATTTTCTTTCTAGTTCTTGTTTATTTCCTCTTACCTCCATGGGGAAGTGGAACAGAATTCTTCCTCCGTAAGCCATGCGTGTTGTAAGAGGCGACTAAAATGCCGAGAGCAAGGTGCTAGTAACCTCTCCTCCTGTATACATTACTAAATGTAAAAGGAGAAACTTTCGTTTTTTCTTTTGGGACACCCTGCCTCGGTGGGATACTGCCAGTGTGTTGAAAGAAAGAAACATATATATATATATATATATATATATATATATATATATATATATATATATATATATATATATATATATATATATATATATATATATATATATATATATATATATATATATATATATATATATATATATATATATATATATATATATATATATATATATATATATATATATATATATATATATATATATATATATATATATATATATATATATATATATATATATATATATATATATATATATATATATATATATATATATATATATATATATATATATATATATATATATATATATATATATATATATACATGTATATATATATATATATATATGCAAAACAACCACTCTGAAAGTATAGAGAAATTCCAAGCGCTTTCGTGACTACTCACATTATCAAGGAACAATGAAAGTAAAGCATCAAAGGAAGGTATATAAATGGGTAGCCCACACCTCACTATCAGATCCCACAACAAAGATACACCTGACGCGAGACAGAAGGCCCGCCGGCCCAACTAGACAGGTCCTTCGCACAACCCACCAACAAACTATTCTACCTAAGAAATAAGAAATTTTAAAAATTATTATTATTAAATTCTTCCCAAATTCTATTAATTATAAATGGATCTAATTTATATAAACCAAAGGAAATATTCATATTATTGTCAAAACTGCTTTTTATGAAACAAGATTCAATTATATTCCTGTCGACCATGGACTTGCTTGATACTACTTTCTCAACTTTTTGAAGATCAATTGGATGGTTAAAATCTCTTACATGAATAAATAGAGCATTGGAATCTTGTCCAGTTCTAATGCTATATTTATGTTGTTTTAATCTTAGTTCGAGATTTTTACCAGTTTGACCGTAATAAACTTTATCGCAAATTTTACAAGGAATCTTATAGACACATCCGTCAGCATTTATGGGGGAATTCTTTATCAAAAGTTTTTTTACTTTATCAAGATTTTTGAATACAACTTTAATATTAAAAGTCTTAAGAAGAGAAGGCATATCAACCAAGTTTTGATGGTAAGGGAAAACCAACATATTTTTAGTTGAATAAGGCTGGTTGTCCCTTTTTGGATTGTAAAAAGTATTTCTAGCAAATTTAAAAGATTTATCAATTACATTTCTTGGGTATTTCAAATTATTACCTATTCCATAAATTTTGGATATTTCTTCATCTATGAACTCAGGACTACAAATTCGTAAAGCTCTCAAAAACATTGATGAGAAAACAGACAGTTTATCTCTGTAAATTTTAAATTTGAATTCATTATTACCCTTAATAATTAAAACATCTAGAAAAGGCAATGAGTTATTTTCTTCTAATTCAACAGTAAAATTTATAGAATGGGCTAAGCTATTTAATTTGCCAAGGAAATGGTGTATATCTACATTTTTGGGCGTAAGACACAAAATATCATCAACATATCTGAACCATTTAACTCTATTAGGGAGGATCGTGTTAAGCAACCTTGTTTCAAAAAATTCCATGTATAGGTTACTAAGAACAGGTGAAAGAGGATTTCCCATTGCCATACCAAACTTCTGAGTGTAAAACTTATCATTAAATACAAATTTTGCATCAACAATGCAAAGTTTAATAAGTTTAATGATAGTAGGAACTGGCAATGGTAAATCATAATTAACGAGTTCTTCAGATAAGAAACTTAATAAATCATCAACAGGAACTTTCGTAAACAAGGAAGTAACATCAAAACTAACCATATTAAAATCATTTAAGTCAGTCAAGGAGCTTAATTTATCAACTAAATCTATGTTGTTTTTAACATTAAAGTTAGAATTTTGCCCATTATAGGGCTCAAAATATCAACAAGCCATTTGGATAATTCATATGAAACTGATCCTATGGAGCTAATAATTGGTCTGACTGGATTCCCTGGTTTGTGTGTTTTTATTAGTCCATACATGTAAGGTAAAGATGTGGTGAATGGTTTTGAAACCCGACAAGTTGAAGAATTGAGACACTTGTGCAACACATGGGAATCTTTATTGAAGAAACGTTTCGCCACACAGTGGCTTCATCAGTCCAATACAAAGTAGAAATGGGTAAGGAGAGGAGGAGTTTGAGGTAATCAGTCCCTCAACCTGGAATCGATGTGTTCAGTCCATCACTCTTGTAGGAAGTGCATCACTCTTGTAGGACACTGCAACATCATGGGATCTTGGTACAAAGACTTCAACGCTTGCCCAACCTTTGGACGACGACCTACTTACACTAGTGGCAGGTCCCACTGTGATCCCGCCTCCTCCTGCTTCAACTCATCTCACCGCAGTATATAAGAAACCTCTCTGGCCCTATGCTGCACTTCCTACAAGAGTGATGGACTGAACACATCGATTCCAGGTTGAGGGACTGATTACCTCAAACTTCTACTCTCCTTACCCACTTCTACTTTGTATTGGACTGATGAAGCCACTGTGTGGCGAAACGTTTCTTAAATAAAGATTCCCATGTGTTGCATGAGTGTCTCAATTCTTCAGGGTAAAGATGGATTAGTGGAAGTAAATTGTTTGACTAATTCATCTTTGCCTTTCAATAGAAGTTTTATTGTTTTATTGAAATTGCTGTTAACGGTTTCTAGGGGATTTTTCCTAAGTTTAGAATAGGTTTCAGTATCATCTAAGAGATTATTCATTTTTTCTTGGTAATCATTTTCTTTCATAATTACTACCTGGAGTTTACCTGGAGAGAGTTCCGGGGGTCAACGCCCCCGCGGCCCGGTCTGTGACCAGGCCTCCTGTCAGTGACAATGTACTATTGCATTTATTTTGTCTGCTTTAGTAAGGCGCAAATTTTTATTGTTATTAAGTGTATCATAAGACTTAAAGAATCTTTGAGGGCAATTGGGAATGTTTGGTTTTAACATAGAGCTATATACCATTCCTTTACTAATATTAATTTCATCAGAGGATAAATCAGAAAATTTTTCAAAGTTACAAAAGGCTTTTGCAATTTCAACATTATTAAGTTTTTTTGAAGTTGTAAAACTTAGGCCAAAACCTAGAGCAGCAGTTGTATGTTTGTCTAAAATTTCATCTAATAAGTTAATTACAAAATTATTATTAGCATGCTTTGTCCAATCACTATTTTCAATTAAAATGTCTAATTTTCTTTGTAGTTTGCTCTTGAGTTCATTACAAATTCTTCTGAGTTTATTATAGCAATGATCCAACATACTGTGTTTCCATTCTGATGGAATGGCCTGATTAAAAGAGTATTTTTTGTTTCTCAATATTTTGAATGCTTCCTTCTCCTGTATTTTAGTTATTTCAATATGTTTCTGAAGAATAATTCTCATAAAATCATCAAAAGGACGATCTCTCATGTCAAGGATGATATTGGGTAAAAGAGACTTGGGCAGAACTTGTTCATTTAAACAATTTTTTTTAAAAATTAAGTCGAATTTTTAACTTGTGGGACTAGATCAGTGCAGAAGAAAACTGGGAAACAAAAGATATATGATTAGGAAAGCTTATCTAGAACATTCTGAAGAGTCGTGTGGTATCCATTAATGCAATAAGATCACAGTAAACAGGTGATTTCAGAATATGCAAAACAATCACTGTGAAAAAATAGAGAAATTCCAAGCGCTTTCGTGACTACTCACATTATCAAGGAACAATGAAAGTAAAGAACGAACGAACGAAAGTTCAGGTAAGATCCCGAATGGGATGAGCGGGGAAGACGGGACAGACGAAGAATAGTGCTGGAGAGGAGTGTTCTTAGTCGTAGAAATAGAGCCAGGGCTTAACCCAGCAGTGAAGGCGATCGTGGGACAGATACTGAGAAGAGAAATTCAGCCTCTTCTGTTGGGACTCCGGTGGGGTGAGCGGGGAGGAAGGGACATGCGACGTTTAGCGCTAGAGAGGAGTATAGACTGAGCCATGTCTTGACCCAAAAGCTAAGGCGAAGGTGGGTCAGAGAATGGTACCTGTCATAGAAGGTACCTGTTAGCGAATCCATGGTTATTTGTAAATAGGGTTAGGAGCAGGATCATGCAAGGAGTAGAAAAGGTTGTGTTGGTTTGTGGGTCTGCGAATGTCTTCGTCAAGGAGAGAGGTCTCAAGTTTGTCTATCTGTCTGTCACTGAGCGTCTTCCAGTACAGATTCAGCGCAGGGATGTCTAATTGGGCATGGAGAGACTCACTTGTGGCGAAGTCTTCCCACCTGACATCAAGCACCCAGCGCAGCGCCTTGTTCTGGACACGCTGCAGTTTAAGTAAGTTTGTTTTTGCTGCAAGAGAGATGGCTAGAGGAGAGTAAGTTATCAGAGGACGTATTATGGATTTGTAGAGGTGTAGTTTGGTGCGTTGAGAGGCATGTTTCAGCTTGTAGAGGCCCGCAAGGGCCTTACTAGCTATTGCATGCCTTGAGTGAATGTGTCCGTGTAAACGAAGAAGGTAGTCAAGATTAACGCCAAGGACAGTGACAGATTGTGTGATGGGGATGTAAGTGCGGGTGTCAGCTGTTCTGAGCTCGACAGGTAATGGAGGATCACGTTTCCTGTAGTTAAAGTACGTAATGCTGGATTTAGCTGCATTGGTTTTGATCCTCCATTTTTGTTCCCAGATGGCTAGCCTGTCGACCTCATTTTGTGTTTTGTGTGTGAGTGTATCTATATTGGCATGAGTGATAAGTTGTGTAATGTCGTCTGCATAGGCTAGTGTGATGGAGTTGTGGTATACAGGTGTTGGAATGTCGTTAGTGTATAAAATGTAGAGGGTAGGGGAGAGGACAAATCCCTGGGGTACTCCAGCATTTAGTGTGAAGTAGACAGAGTAACAGCCTTGGAATTTTATTCTCATGGTACGGCCGTGTAGGAAGTTGCAGTAGTGACAGGCAGGTTAAAGTTAGTGCAGAGTTTGTACTTGAGCCCTTCATGCCAGACAGTGTCAAAAGCTTTTTCAACGTCTTTTGCAACCAGGGCTGTCCTGTTTCAAAGGAAGGTATATAAAGGGGTAGCCCACACCTCACTATCAGATCCCACAACAAAGAAACACCTGACGCGAGACAGCAGGCCCGCCGGCCGAACTAGACAGGTCCTTCACACAACCCACCAACAAACTATTCTACCGAAGAAATAAGAAATTTAAAAAATTATTATTATTAAATTCTTCCCAAATTATATTAATTATAAATGGATCTAATTTATATAAACCAAAGGAAATATTCATATTATTGTCAAAACTGCTTTTTATGAAACAAGATTCAATTATATTCCTGTCGATCATGTTGCTAGAAATACTTTTTACAATCCAAAAAGGGACAACCAGCCTTATTCAACTAAAAATATGTTGGTTCTCCCTTACCATGAAAACTTGGTTGATATGCCTTCTCTTCTTAAGACTTTTAATATTAAAGTTATATTCAAAAATCTTGATACAGTAAAAAAACTTTTGATAAAGAATTCCCCCATAAATGCTGACGGATGTGTCTATAAGATTCCTTGTAAAATTTGCGAAAAAGTTTATTACGGTCAAACTGGTAAAAATTTCGAACTAAGATTAAAACAACATAAATATAGCATTAGAACTGGACAGGATTCCAATGCTCTATTTATTCATGTAAGAGATTTTAACCATCCAATTGATTTTCAAAAAGTTGAGAAAATAGTATCAAGCAAGTCCATGGTCGACAGGAATATAATTGAATCTTGTTTCATAAAAAGCAGTTTTGACAATAATATGAATATTTCCTTTGGTTTATATAAATTAGATCCATTTATAATTAATAGAATTTGGGAAGAATTTAATAATACATTGGACAAATAAAAAAATTTTAAATTTCTTATTTCTTAGGTAGAATAGTGTTGGTGGGTTGTGTGAAGGACCTGTCTAGTTCGGCCGGCGGGCCTGCTGTCTCGCGTCAGGTGTATCTTTGTTGTGGGATCTGATAGTGAGGTGTGGGCTACCCATTTATATACCTTCCTTTGATGCTTTACTTTCATTGTTCCTTGATAATATGAGTAGTCATGAAAGCACTTGGAATTTCTCTATTCTTTTGCCGTGGTTGTTTGGCATATTCTGAAACCACCTGTTTACTGTGATCTTATTGCACACACACACACACACACACACACACACACACATATATATATATATATATATATATATATATATATATATATATATATATATATATATACATAAACACATGTTTGTATGTTGTGTATTCCCACTACATACTTACATGTGGCTTCAGGAGTCGAGTCTTAGCTCCTGGCCCCGAGTCTCAACTAAATTAGGATATTGACTCACTTCTTGTCTTAAGAGCCTTATCGTACTTGCTCTAAAAACTGTATAAAGAACCTGCAGCTTCTTCCTGGAGGTCATTTCACTTCCTGACAACTTTGAGGCTTAAGATGTACTTCCTGTCATAACCGTGATTCATTTATGTTCCACACTAGCTATCCCCAGAATACCTGCTTCCAGCTACCATACAACCTCTCTCTGTGTACTCACCTATTTGTGGTTGCAGGGGTCGAGTTTTAGCTTGTGGGGCCGCCTCTTCACTGATCGCTACTAGGGTACACGTAAGAAGCTATCTCCTGCTATTGTGGGCACTGCTGTACTGACCAGAGGCATAACAAGGCAGCTCCGGTTGGGGACGTGAGGCCGAGGCTTCAATCGTGTGTGTGTGTGTGTGTGTGTGTGTGTGTGTGTGTGTGTGTGTGTGTGTGTGTGTGTGTGTGTGTGTGTGTGTGTGTGTGTGTGTGTGTGTGTATGTGTGTGTATGTGTGTGTGTGTTTTCTTTCTTACTTGTTAGTGTTTGCAGGGGTCGAGTATCAGTCTCTGGCTCCGTTTCAACTGATCATCAACTGAGTTCACTGTCTCCTGCTTCCTGAGATTTATCTTGCCTATTCTTAAAACTGCACATGGATCCATTTTTTACCGCTTCTCTGTCCAGGTTGTCCCACTTTCTGCCCACTTCGTGATGGCGAAGGTAATGGTAAATATGAGTTAAGTGGACGTTGTAGATAAGACATAAGGGAAGTTGCAGGTGTGACTGAAGGTGAAGAACGGGGCACTGGTGATGATGTGACCAAGAGGCGTGGAAGTTGAGTTGTAGATAAATGTTACCAGACGGAGCGACTTGTTTATACAGGGTTAGGAAAGTCTCTGCAAATATGGTAAATCAAGTGTTCTGTAGGTTAGGAATTCTGGGTTGTACAATAATTACCTTGTGCAGCTGAAGAAGGAGGAAAACCAGGGTGTTTGAGGCGGTATAGATACAAAGTCAAGAATCTGTGCGTGATGAGATCAATTACATGAAACAATATTTCCGGGTTGTTTAACAAGGTTTGATCCTCCAACCACTATTCAAGAAACAAGACGTAGTCCTCTCCCAGCATACTTGGACGGAAATAAAAAAGGAGTGTGTGGATGGACAATGCCTATACAGAGAAATAATCATAATTAAATTAGGGGAAAGAGACATAGAAAAAAGGTGAAGGGAACAAAACATGAATCCCTTACCTCCTTCCTCACCCCCAAGCCTTTATTACGGTCCAGTGCAAGCAATCCATCACGACAGCTGGCACTAACAGTGAAGATGACACACGGTGCTGGGCTAATATCCAACCTCCCGCACACCCATACATCAGTGTAATGTTGTGATGGTGTGGCTGTTGGTGTGAGTGAGTGTAAATATTGGAGTGTGTGTGTTCGTATAAGTGGGTGTAGATGTTAGTGTGGGTATGTGTGGGTGTTGTTCTCAGTTGGTGTGGGTGTCAGTATTAGTGTGTGTTTGTGTTCGACTGAGTGTATAAGTTGTTACTGGTATGTGTGGGTGTAGTTATTGGTATGAATATAGGTGTGGGTGGTGTTGCAATGAGATGGTGTGGGTTTGACTGATTGAAGGAGATGGCACGTATGTGTGTTGGTAAAAGTGATGTGCAGGTAACATACTTGTCTCATACCTGTGACATGATTCGAGGGTCCTTCTACCTCTTCAGCCAGACCTGAGGCCAGACCTGAGGCTAGACCTGAGGTCAGACCTGAGGCCAGACCTGAGGCCAGACTTGAGGCCAGACCTGAGGCCAGACTTGAGGCCAGACTAGAGGCCAGACCTGAGGCCAGACCTGAGGCCAGACCTGAGGCAATACCTGAGGCCAGACCTGTGGCCATACTTGAGGCTAAACCTGAGGCCAGACCCAAGGCCAGACCTGAGACCAGACCTGAGGCCAGACTTGAGGCCAGACCTGAGGCCAGACCTGAGGCCAGACCTGAGGCCAGACTTTCATAATGAAGGCATGGTCAGCCAAACTGTTACTGCTGACGACCCTTAGACATACACAGAGCTCACAGTCTAACTTATCACTTATCTTTACCATGTAGTTGTCCAGGCTATTCTTGAATGAATTTGTAAATGCCTTTGTAGCCGTTCCAGTTCTCAAACATGTACTGGAAGCCGGTCAAAGTGTCTTGGAATATAAACGTGGAGAGTGCTCTTATATTGTGCCTATGGCATCCGTGTCATAGGTACCTGTGTCATAGGTAACCGTGTCATAGGTACATGTGTTAAAGGTACCTGTGCCATAGGTACCTTTGTCATAGATACCTGTCACAGGTACTTGTGTCATAGGTGCCTGTGTCATAGGTACTTGTGTCATAGGCACATGTGGCATAGGTACCTGTGTCATAGGTACCTATGTCATAGGTACCTGTGTCATAGGTACGTGTGTCATAGGTACCTGTGTCATAGGTACCTATGTCATAGGTACGTTATGTCATAGGTACCTGTGTCATAGGTACCTGTGTCATAGGTACTTGTGTCATAAGCATCTGTGTCATAGGTACCTGTGTCTTAGGTACCTGTGTTGAGGAGAAATTTTCTCCAGGACGGGGTATTCAGTCCCCTTCAGCCCCTTTCAGCCTTTTTCAGCCCTGAGGGGCCCAGCCCGGGTTCAATCCCGGCCGGGGTATGGTTTGATCCACTCATGTATTTATCCAACCTATTTTTAAAGCAACACAACGTTCTGGCCTCTATAACTGTACTTGGAAGTTTGTTCCACTCATCCACAACTCTATTACCAAACCAGTACTTTCCTATATCCTTCCTGAATCTGAATTTTTCCAACTTAAAACCATTGCTGCGAGTCCTGTCTAGGCTAGATATTTTCAGCACACTATTTACATCCCCTTTATTTATTCCTGTCTTCCATTTATACACCTCAATCATATCCCCCATAATTCTACGTCTTTCTAGAGAGTGCAGATTCAGGGCCCTTAGTCTATCCTCATAGGGAAGGTTTCTGATACATGGGATCAACTTTGTCATCCTCCTTTGTACATTTTCCAGAGCATTTATATCCATTCTGTAATACGGTGACCAAAACTGTGCAGCATAATCTAAATGAGGCCTAACCAAGGATGTATAGAGTTGAAGAACAACCTGAGGACTCCTATTATTTATGCTTCTTGATATGAAGCCAAGGATTCTATTAGCTTTATTGCGAACACTTATGCACTGATGTCTTGGTTTCAGATTACTGCTAACCAGAACTCCTGGATCTTTTTCGCAATCCGTAATATTAAGATCTACATTATTTAGTTTATATGTGGCATGGTTATTGTCCTGTCCAACATTTAGAACTTTGCATTTGTCTATATTAAACTGCATCTGCCACTTCTCCGACCAATGCATCAGTCTATTCAAATCTTCCTGGAGTGCTCGAATGTCCTCGTCAGAATGAATTCGACGGCCTATTTTGGTGTCATCGGCAAACTTGCTGATGTAGCTCTTTATGCCCTCATCTATGTCGTTTATGTAGATTGTGAACAGCAGGGGGCCCAACACTGACCCCTGTGGAACACCGCTCGTGACGCTTCCCCACTCTGATTTCTCCCCATTTATGCAAACTCTCTGCTGCCTATTTGTCAACCATGCCTCTATCCAGGAAAGAATTTCTCCTCCTATTCCATGTGCTTAATTTTCCTCAATAGTCTCTGATGTGGGACCCTGTCAAAAGCCTTACTGAAGTCCATATACACAATATCATATTCATTACCATGATCTACCTCCTCAAATACCTTAGTGAAAAAAATTAATAAATTCGTAAGGCAGGAACGCCCCTTTGTAAAACCATGCTGAGATTCGTTGATTAATTTATGCTTTTCAAGGTGGCTACGAACTGCCTCGGCAATTATTGATTCCATAAATTTTCCCACTATGGAGGTTAGGCTTATTGGTATATAGTTCGAAGCTAAGGACCTGTCACCTGCTTTGAAAATAGGTATCACATTTGCCATTTTCCACTTACCTGGCACCATGCCAGTTTGTAGTGATATGTTGAAAAGATTAGCCAAAGGTTTGCTAAGCTCCTCTTTACATTCCTTTAGAACCCTGGGGATTTGTTAGGTTTTAATTTATCTATTTGCCTAAGGACCATGTCACTTGTGACCCTAATCGTGCACAGTTTATTATCGTCCTGTTCTACATAATTTATCATTTCTGGAATATCGCTGGTATCCTCCTGTGTGAAAACTGAGAGGAAGTATGTGTTAAAAATTCTACACATTTCCTTATCACTGTCAGTGAGCTGACCCAAGGAACTTTTGAGTGGGCCTATCTTGCCCCTGATCTTACTTCTGTATACCTGAAAGAATCCTTTTGGGTTAGTCTTCGATTCTCTTGCAACTTTAACCTCATAATCTCTTTTTGCTTTTCTAATTCCCTTTTTTATTTCTCTCTTTAACTGAATATATCGATTTCTTAATTGCCCCTCTCCTCTTTTGATTTTCCTATATATGCCTCTCTTTTGACCAATCAGATATTTTAATCTATTGTTCATCCTTTTAGGATCATTTTTGTTTGATCTGATTTCCCTATTTGGAACATAATTTGACTGAGCAGCTAGAACTATGCCCTGGAAAGCATCATATCGGCAACCATCACCACCTACCTGACCCTTAGTCAGGTCATTCCAGTTCAGCCCACCTAAGTAATTTTTCAGTCCTATGAAATCAGCCAAGCGAAAGTCAGGGGCGGAGACTTGATTGCCATTATTAGGGGAATTCCACGATATATTAAAACTGAGTGATTTGTGATCACTTTCCCCAAGTTCATCATTAACCTCAAGATTATTAATTAGTGTTTCCCTACTGGCAAGAACCAAGTCAAGGAGACTTGACTTAAGAAATCGTAATGACACGATTGCAAATAAACCATACCCCCGGCCGGGATTGAACCCGCGGTCATAGAGTCTCAAAACTCCAGCCCGTCGCGCTAGCCACTAGACCAGCTAGCCACAATAAGATTCATCCAACTAGGTATATTTCTACACCATAGGAAAGTTAGCACAGGCACCTCTGTGACCACAAATGCAAGTTTTTACAGACGAATCTCCAGCTAGCGTGGCCGTGACGAACTCTAGCTCAAGTCCCTTCACTGCCGTCAACATGACTTAAGAAATCGTAATGACACGATTGCAAATAAACCATACCCCCGGCCGGGTTCAATCCCGGCCGGGGGTATGGTTTATTTGCAATCGTGTCATTACGATTTCTTAAGTCATGTTGACGGCAGTGAAGGGACTTGAGCTAGAGTTCGTCACGGCCACGCTAGCTGGAGATTCGTCTGTAAAAACTTGCATTTGTGGTCACAGAGGTGCCTGTGCTAACTTTCCTATGGTGTAGAAATATACCTAGTTGGATGAATCTTATTGTGGCTAGCTGGTCTAGTGGCTAGCGCGACGGGCTGGAGTTTTGAGACTCTATGACCGCGGGTTCAATCCCGGCCGGGGGTATGGTTCAAGTCAAGGAGGTTATTTCCCCTAGTTGGCTCTGTCACAAACTGTTTTAAAAAACAATCCTGAATCGTATCAAGAAAGTCACCTGACTCTAAATTTCCTGCCAAGTTGCTCCAGTCAATCTGTCTATAGTTGAAATCTCCCATTAGCACATTTTCGTATGTAGATGCCTTACGAATTTCGTCCCATAGAAGTTTACTACACTCCCTATCAAGATTTTGGGCCCTGTAAATCACACCCAAAATTAGTTTTTCTCGGCCCTCGAGAAGCTGTAACCAAACAGATTCAGTGGCTGACGCTTCTAATTTAATATCTTGTCTAACACAACAATTTAAATTGTCTCTGACATACATCGCTACTCCACCACCTTTCCTGTTGACCCTGTCAATGTGGAATAATTTATAGCCTTGTATGTGACATTCAGAGGGCATCTCTCTATCTTTCAGATTGAGCCAGGTCTCTGTTATAACAATAATATCTATGCTTCCTACACTTGCAATTAATCTTAGTTCATCTATCTTATTTCTTATACTCCTGCTATTAGTATAGTAAACCTTAAACCCTTTATCGGGCAAGTGGCCATAAAATTAGAAATTCGAACTGAACTCACTATGGTGGATAGAGTAACTCAATACAAGGTCAATGAGCCTATATAAATGGATTTCTGATGGTTAGTTTTCAAGCAATTGCTAATCTCCGAAGTCCGAAAATTTTCCCACTTGCCCGACAAAGGGAGTAAAAATCAGAATGTTGCAAACTTGCAATTGTTAATAAAACACCCAATAACTATTTTTTAAATTTATTATACAAACAGACAATATCAAAAACATAAATGGAACTTGTATCAAAACAGTTTGTATGTATTAGAAAAATATAAAAATGAAACAAATAGCAACATGGACACATTGCAAAGGGATAAAACTTTCAAGTCCCATATTCCTGAGATTCATGAGGAAGACCAATTATTCTATATTGCTAATTGATGGTATGGTAGTTGCTGAAGCAATTTCTATTACTCTTTATGCACAGATTTACTTTGCATACAGAACACTGGAATGAGGATGTGACCAATTTCTTCGAGTGGCTGCAATACTTGCAATCATAATACATTGATTTTTCTTCACTAATTTCTGCTTTTTGGCTGGCCTTTCTTCCTCATCATCATCACTTGACACCTCTGCATCCAGTGGCAAGTATTCATCACCACTATCCAGCAATTCTGGGTCATCTACCTCTGGTTCTGAGTCACTGTCATCCAAAATGCAGACATATTTCGACCTGGTGCTGGAGGGCTCCCCATAAAACAATTTCTCATTGATCTGGAAGGACAATAGAAACCTTCTGTATAGATCCAGACCACTACAAAATTCATATATGCAATAGAATTTTTTTATAAATATTTATTTTACTGAAATTGTACTATGTCACTTCTCGGGCAGGTACAAAAATTTTTGTACTTCCTTTGTTGCACTTTTTTCAACTGCATGCTACACTCACATTATGCTTCACACGGACTTAATGTATATATCAAAATATGCCTAAACTATTCATGTACGCACTAAACACAACAATCAGTACTTACCAACATTGTAGTAGGTAAAATCCAAGAGTATATTAGTGACACTGGATGGAAAAAACCCACTCTGGGCGACGCCAAGCCACGAGTGTTTATGTTTTGATCTCTCAACCAATGGGAAGGCGGCAAACACCATCATCACTTAGCTGAAGCGACTCAGGGAAGGCTTGTGATTGGTTAGAATTAAAGAACGGGAATCCAGATGTGCGGCGCGTGTAGGATGACACGCGTAAAGGTGCACGTGTTTAAGTAGGAAAATTTTCGGACCTGCCCGATAAAGGGTTTTAATTAAGCTAGTCCCTTGTTGCCCTCTGCTGTCCCCCTTTGTTTGATGACCTGATCTATTGTCTTTATTTATAACTTCATGCTGAATGCCTTTTATACATTTACTGTTTCCAACCCTAGTGTTGCAACCTGCTTGTTTCCCACACACACACCCATACCTCTATCTTCTATCAGTTTAAAATCCTAGGCATTTCACTAATGGCCTTCTCAATTGAGTTTGCAAGTGCTACCACCCCAGCCCCAGGCAAGGAATGGAAATGTACTAGGTCAGTTTTTCCTTTATGTACTAGGGGCAGTGGCGTCGTAGGAGGTTGTGGCGTTGTTAGATTGCTTTTGACCTTGCAAGGGCTCACATTGATGCCAGGATAACCAACAAAGAACACTAATCCGCGCGTTTATGTGCATAAAAGTATCTCAAACACCATATCAAGACACTTACAGAGAAGTGAGATCAACTTCTTTAGTGGCATTATGGCGAACAAATCTTGATGAACAGTGTAACAACGAGTGTTGCGATCCTAAAGGAGTATGTGCGACATTCTTCAAAGAACACGTCTGCTTCAGTCAAGACAACAGATAACCGGGTGCAACTACGGATCAGCTACAAATACCCAGGTTCGTTTAATGAACATGATGGGGTAGGTCGGCTGTGCAGCGAATGTCCCTTTGTGTTTATTAATGTACCAATACCCGGGGAAACACAGACTTTTGAGTACACACACGTAAGTAATGTATGGAAAATTGCATTTATCTGAATGTAACTCATTATGTACATAACAGTAAATGATAACAAAGATAATTATTATTTATCAGAGTTACATAGACAAGTAGGAATTTGGGACACCTAGGTCGCAAAAATGTCCCCCTTCGATACCTACCACTGTCATATCCACAAGTTGCTCTGGACCTATTAATTATCAAATTAAAAATACATCATTAGGAATGCTGGTAAATATATAAATTTGTGGACTGTATATTAAAAATAATAAATGGTTATATATATACACAATTACATAACAGAAGGAAAATATATCTTAATATCACTCACCAATTTGACTGGATATTAAGTTGTATCATACTCAGAAAAACCTCACTAACTAAATTTATGAAAACACTGACCAGAATTATACACAAATCTAGAGAGCTTATCTGAGGTTCCTGGAGCTGTCTTGTCCAGTCGTCTGATATCTCAAGTTATGCAGGAATGCATATCCACCAATTTCGCCTCCTATTTGAGAGGTGTCAGAACAATTTTAACCTCTAGAGCACGAAAAATTCTTCCCCATTCACCTTTTCTAACACAAATTCAAAACCAACATGGCGAGTCCCGTCTGCGCAGACGCAGGCTTTCCGTTTTCTATGACATAAATATTATTAAATACAGTATGGCCATCTATTTACATATAAATACTGAATTTCTGGAAAATATATACAGTATTTTCCACACTGCTGCCGGCCAGAGTTCGTTGTTAAATGACTCAAATTGCTCATTTGACAATGGTGGAGGACCTGGGTACATATAGGATCTGGCATCCACACGGCGACATATTACACAAGATTTAATCACCCTTTTTACACTTTGCCGTCCTTGTGGAATCCAGAAAGTTTCCCTAACACAATTTAAGGTATCTTGTACCTCACCATGCATTACATTTTTATGGGCATTTAGAACAATTAAATTTGTTAGATGATGAGTTTTGGGCAGTAAGATAGGGTGTTTAGCATAATCACCCAATTCAGCATTTTGTAACCTACCTCTGCACCTAATTACACTGTTCTCTAATTACAGCCCCAATTTCTCTATTATGGAACCTTTCACAATTTTTCTTTCCATCATCAATTTAATCTCATTTCCATAGATTTCCTCCTGTACCCTCTTTATCCAATATTCAAGAGGATGTGAAAACTTATATGAAATATTCATCTTGTTTAGAAATTTAAACACCAATTTAGTTACATTGATTAGTTTGGGTAAAGAAGAATACCTATTTATATCATTGGCTAAGGAAGGACAAACTATTGGAGTGGTGGTCACAGTAATTTCAACAGGAGCAATATACGCCTTTTGTACAGGCCAATTAGCTTTATCTACCAACCAGCTCGGTCCTTTAAACCATGATACAGCATTTACAAATTTAGCATAAGGTAAACCTCGAGACAAGAAATCAGCTGGATTCTCCTCACCAGGTATATGATTAAATGTTAACAAATGCTGACCCAAACTATTATACTTCTCTTGCATCTGATTAATTTCAGTGACTCTGTTTTGTACATTCACAATTTTACTGTTTCCATTATGAATCCATTGTAAGGATACCTCATTATCAGACCAAATTACAGTGTCGCTAATATTTATCTCCTGCAACTTATTTCTTATATAATTAGCTAATTTGACACCTACATAAATGGCTGTTAATTCCAACTGAGGTAAGGTACGTGATTTAATTGGAGACACTTTAGCCTTAGATATAACAAGAGAAATAACACTATTACATTGAAGATAAGCAACTGCTCCATATGCCAATTTTGAAGCATCACAAAAAATGTGGAGTACATTTTTCCCATTTGGATTGGCCACCTGGCGTGGGAACTCCAACATTGAAATTTTTTCATAATCACCAATTAATTCATCCCACCTGTTAATGAATTCCTCAGGTAGAATTTCATCCCAATCACATTTAAGTTTCCATGCTTCCTGAATTAACAATTTCCCTCTTATAGTAAGGGGTGACAGTAAACCTAGTGGATCAAAACATTTGGAAACGTCAGCAAGCAAAACTCTCTTAGTTAATTTATTGGGCATACTGTAATTATTAGGTTTTAACATTAACAAATCTCTCTCAGTATCCCAAGTTAATCCCAATACATTACTACATTTTAGTACTTCATCCCCAGGGTAATCTTTACTTATTTTGTCCTTTAATTTGGACGAATTACTATTCCATTCCCTCAGAGGCATATATGCACTTTGCATTATTTTATTAGCCTCTCCATAAGTCATTAACAGTTCCTCTTCAGTTGACGTCACACCCAGGAAATTGTCCACATAAAATTGTTTGCTCATTACTTTACTCAGTGGACTTCCCGTACGTTTAAGGTGTGCATTTATCGTTGCTTGAAGTAGGAACGGACTGGATGTAGCATCAAATAATACGCTCCTAATGCGAAAGGTTTTCAGAGGGCTAAGTGGGTCACTAAGATTCTCAGGCTATCAGAAGTGGGTACAATCCCGGTCAGCCTCTTGTAAACCCACTCTTAGGAAAGCTTTACTTATGTCAGCCGTAAAGGCATATTTTTTCATCCTGAAATTTAATAAGATATCTCCTAATTTTTCCGTCAACGACGAACCTGTCATCAAACAGTCATTTAAACTAGGTACATTTTTGTTACTCCTGACACTACAATTAAGCACAATCCTCAAAGGAGTGGTCTTAGAATCCTTCTTCACTCCGTGATGTGGCAAATAGTGACCATAAATTTTAGCTTGCTCAGGAGGTACCTCTTCTATAAATTTATTAATTAACTGTTCAGCAATTATATCATTATAGGCAGTTAACAATTCTGGTGTCTTACTCAGTTCACGGAGCTGAGCCTTTAACTGTCCATATGCTATTCTGTAATTAGTGGGCAATTCTGGATGGTTCAGTCTCCACGGAAGTCGTACCCAGTATTGTCCAGATTCAAATTTTACATCTTTCAGGTACTGCTCCTGAGTAAAAGAATCATCTGGACTTTCTTCATTTACATTTATTCCAATGCTGTCTAATTCCCACAATTTATGCACTGGCTCAACACCATCCTCTATGGAAGAATTATACTGGGGTACAACTTCATGAGTAAGACACACAGTTATGGTATTTGTAGTTTCCTCTAGTCATGAATTATTATTACGAGGAATCCTACCATACATTACGTGGCCTCCTGCAGTCTTCAAAAGGGTGACACCACATTTCTTTACAAAGTCAGTAAATGATAACAAAGATAATTATTATTTATCAGAGTTACGTAGACAAGTAGGAATTTGGGACACCTAGGTCGCAAAAATGTCCCCCTTCGATACCTACCACTGTCATATCCACAAGTTGCTCTGGACCTATTAATTATCAAATGAAAAATACATCACCAGGAATACTGGTAAATATATAAATTTGTGGACTGTATGTTAAAAGTAATAAATGGTTATATATATATATACAATTACATAACAGAAGGAAAATATATGTTAATATCACTCACCAATTTGACTGGAGATTAAGTTGTATCATACTCAGAAAAACCTCACTAACTAAATTTATGAAAACACTGGCCAGAATTATACACAAATCTAGAGAGCTTATCTGAGGTTCCTGGAGCTGTCTTGTCCAGTCGTCTGATATCTCAAGTTATGCAGGAATGCATATCCACCAATTTCGCCTCCTATTTGAGAGGTGTCAGCACAATTTTAACCTCTAGAGCACGAAAAATTCTTCCCCATTCACCGTTTCTAACACAAATTCAAAACCAACATGGCGAGTCCCGTCTGCGCAGACGCAGGCTTTCCGTTTTCTATGACATAAATATTATTAAATACAGTATGGCCATCTATTTACATATAAATACTGAATTTCTGGAAAATATATACAGTATTTTCCACATAATGGTTCCAGTTCACCGTTCCTGAAAGTAAGTACGGCGAGGTACCTGTCCCTTCGTTCACTGTTCCTGAGAGTAAGTACGGCGAGGTACCTGTCCCTTCGTTCACTGTTCCTGAGAGTAAGTACGGCGAGGTACCTGTCCCTTCGTTCACTGTTCCTGAGAGTAAGTACGGCGAGGTACCTGTCCCTCCGTTCACCGTTCCTGAGAGTAAGTACGGCGAGGTACCTGTCCCTCCGTTCACTGTTCCTGAGAGTAAGTACGGCGAGGTACCTGTCCCTCCGTTCACTGTTCCTGAGAGTAAGTACGGCGAGGTACCTGTCCCTCCGTTCACTGTTCCTGAGAGTAAGTACGGCGAGGTACCTGTCCCTCCGTTCCTCGTTCCTGAGAGTAAGTACGGCGAGGTACCTGTCCCTCCGTTCACTGTTCCTGAGAGTAAGTACGGCGAGGTACCTGTCCCTCCGTTCACTGTTCCTGAGAGTAAGTACGGCGAGGTACCTGTCCCTCCGTTCACTGTTCCTGAGAGTAAGTACGGCGAGGTACCTGTCCCTCCGTTCCTCGTTCCTGAGAGTAAGTACGGCGAGGTACCTGTCCCTTCGTTCACTGTTCCTGAGAGTAAGTACGGCGAGGTACCTGTCCCTCCGTTCACTGTTCCTGAGAGTAAGTACGGCGAGGTACCTGTCCCTCCGTTCACTGTTCCTGAGAGTAAGTACGGCGAGGTACCTGTCCCTCCGTTCCTCGTTCCTGAGAGTAAGTACGGCGAGGTACCTGTCCCTCCGTTCACTGTTCCTGAGAGTAAGTACGGCGAGGTACCTGTCCCTCCGTTCACTGTTCCTGAGAGTAAGTACGGCGAGGTACCTGTCCCTCCGTTCCTCGTTCCTGAGAGTTCCTTCAAAGTGCTCTCAGACGTTCACGCTAATTTAAAATGTTTGTTGACACTAAGTGTGAGATAGAATGCAGCAGTGATTTTACTCCTCTGTTGACAAGAACTGTGAGTACAGGAAAAAATATGTCATCTACCCATCTCTCTCTCTCTCTCTCTCTCTCTCTCTCTCTCTCTCTCTCTCTCTCTCTCTCTCTCTCTCTCTCTGGATCAGGATCAGGATCGGACTCACAGGTAAGTACCCACGAGGGGCGAGGGGCAAGTGGGGACAGTGCGAAGAATAGACGGTGAGAGGAATGTCTTGAGTCGAAGAGAGAAGAGTCAGGACTAAACCCAACTGCTAAGCCTGAATGACGATGATGAAAGACGATGTAGAGACAACAGGAACTCTGTAGGAGCTGACTGCAACTTGCTGGATGGAAGATTACTGCTTCTTGATGGTGATTGGTGGCTGCAGGCGACAAGGGAGGAGCTCAATGTTGATTGGTCATTTCATAATGGCTTGGTGATTATCTAGACTTGTGGTGTTTTTTTCTGTTTTTCGAAATAACTGAGTGGTGTTCCATTTTCAATACGTCTAAATTGTTGGAGAGGAATTCTTGAGAGATGGGTTAACGAGTGTCGATATTTAGGGTTTTCGATTAATTTTTCAGCATGCTTAATAAGGTGTGAAAGTTCATTTCCACAAGCAGCTTTAGTTCCACAAGTAGCTTTGGTATCTTCAACAAACTTGACTGTTTTTTGGATGAGGTGAGATTTGAGTTCAGCTGGCTCCATGACTTGAGGATTATTTTCTGTGGTACAGAAAAATATACCATGCCAATCGAGTACATCCTTATATGTTTCAGGATTAGGATGTGATATTGGGTCTTCGGATGTTAGTGTTGGTGCTGGTGAAGGTATATTTTCCACTTCAACTTCTTCTTCTTCTTCTTCTTCATCTTCAATGGACGAATCAGAGGATGTTTCTGGTGGAAAGGCTTCTGATTGGTCAGTTTCGTTGAGGAGTGGAGGCGATGGAGACTTCTCATTGGACGTTGTTTGAGTGACGTCACTAGTTGTTGATGGTGTTGGAGCTGCAGGTGTAGAGGTGTTGATTAAGTCCTTGGTGAATTTTAGTATTTCTTCCGAAGGTGGAGATGCTGGGAATATGAATGATGGCATATTATTTAGTGCAAATAACTCGTTGATGGTAGAGTTAAAAGATCCAGGTACAGCCATATTCTGCATGTGAGCGTATAGTAGACAGTAGTGGATCTTGGTTACGTCACAAGCTGGAGGAGTGATAATGGTGGAGGCTGGCTGAGTAGTAGCTTGAAGTAATTTCGTAGTATTAGCTTGGATCTTTGCAATTGCTGCATACGTTGGTGTGTTGCTAGTAGGTTTTTTCTTTGCTGCTTCTTGTGTTTTCTTCACAATATCCTTACGTGTAGGACATTTTGCTGCCAGTGTATGGTGGTCGTTACTTTTACAGTTTAAGCACGATGGTTGTGGTGGAGTAGCAATGGTGCAGGAACTGAAGGTGTGTCCCTCACTACCACATGTAGTGCAGAACTTCTTCTCTTTTACAGGACATGCTTTGGTGGTGTGATGGTAAGAATAACAGTTCCAGCAGTGTTGGATGTACTGATATCTTTCTGCTTCGATGTAAGTTGGACTGATGAAGTAGTAATAAACAGCAAGACCTTCGTTCAGAGCAGTGGCAGCCATGTTAACGTCAGTGAAGGTGACCTTGAGCATGGACGATGCATTCGGGATTTTTGTGATGCTGTCAACAGTAGCCCAAGTATTTTGCGTCTCGATGGATGTCTTGAGTTCTGCAGGTGATTGAGACGTCAGAATCTTGTCTAGTTTTTTAAGGAATACTGATTTCCTGGCCTTGAGGGCAGGAGATGACATAACAGTAAACCCTTGAGCAGTAAGTGTAGTGGTGGCATCTGTAGTGAGTAGCTTCTCTGCTTCAGCATCATCGTGACACACAACAATGAATGCTTCTTTCAGAGACAAAATGGTGTTGAATTTAACTTTCAGTGTTCCTTGAACAACAGTTGCAAGAGCAATCTTCGTTGAATCATCAACGGTACCACTTGTTGGCTTGATCTTGACACGATTTGCGTAGCTCATCGTGCAAGTCAAGGTGAAGACAACGCTGGTAAAGGTTCCCCTCCCCAACGGGGATCGTAGGGAGACTGAGTAAGTAAGGAGAGCTGCTATGACCTGCCAGGGCAAGAGTCAAGAGCAGAATGTCCTCTGTCTTGTTCTCTCTCTCTCTCTCTCTCTCTCTCTCTCTCTTATCGATGTGGATGAAGGAGTTTAGTGTCAAGTACAAAGATAAATGCACTAGTTATTGATCAACGAAGAAAGCCGTGTATTAACCAAAAATGTTTGTATAGATCAACGAAGATATAACCCCATTGACCAACAGAGTTTACATTAACCATAGTTATTACGTCCTCCTGTTTCAGAAGGTCCCAAGAAAATAACTAAAAATAACATTAACTCTTTCAAGTTAGGCCAGTTAAAATAAATCGCTCCTATTTAAAACTAAATTTTCCAAAATTTGGACATATTTAACTGCAAATAACTAAATTAGATAATCAGTCAGAAGTGGCCAGCAGCGGTACGTACAGTGGCTCCTTAACACCTTTGTAATGATACGCGTCGAAGTGTCCGCTATACAACACTGAGCAGTCAGGTTAGATCGTACTGAATATTACACAGTATGAACCAGTCATGCAAGTCCAATCAGGAGGTCGCAATATATGGACCAATAAGACAAAGGCAACAACAGTAACAACTAATATGGGACTACCAATATTAATACGAAATAATTTGAATCAGTTAGGAATACAGCGCAAGACGAAAACAAGTTGACTTCGCCTGAGGCTTGGACTGACACCACCAACGATAAGCTGACCTCGCCTGAGGCTTGGACTAACACCACCAACGATAAGTTGACCTTGCCTGAGGCTTGGACTAACACCACCAACGATAAGCTGACCTCGCCTGAGGCTTGGACTAACACCACCAACGATAAGTTGACCTTGCCTGGGGCTTGGACTGACACCACCAACGATAAGCTGACCTCGCCTGAGGCTTGGACTGACACCACCAACGATAAGCTGACCTCGCCTGAGGCTTGGACTGACACCACCACCGATAAGTTGACCTCGCCTGAGGCTTGGACTAACACCACCAACGATAAGTTGACCTCGCCTGAGGCTTGGACTGACACCACCAACGATAAGTTGACCTCGCCTGAGGCTTGGACTAACACCACCAACGATAAGTTGACCTCGCCTGAGGCTTGGACTAACACCACCAACGATAAGTTGACCTTGCCTGGGGCTTGGACTGACACCACCAACGATAAGTTGACCTCGCCTGAGGCTTGGACTGACACCACCAACGATAAGTTGACCTCGCCTGAGGCTTGGACTAACACCACCAACGATAAGTTGACCTCGCCTGAGGCTTGGACTAACACCACCAACGATAAGTTGACCTTGCCTGGGGCTTGGACTGACACCACCAACGATAAGTTGACCTCGCCTGAGGCTTGGACTGACACCACCAACGATAAGTTGACCTCGCCTGAGGCTTGGACTAACACCACCAACGATAAGTTGACCTTGCCTGGGGCTTGGACTGACACCACCAACGATAAGTTGACCTCGCCTGAGGCTTGGACTAACACCACCAACGATAAGTTGACCTCGCCTGAGGCTTGGACTGACACCACCAACAAAAGGTCAAGATTTCATCATAAATGTTATGTATATAAAACAAGAGGCACAATACCGTGACTGGAACAATACATAAATAACCCGCACGAAGAAGAGAGAAACTTATGACGACGATTCGGTCCGACATGGACCATTTTCAAAGTCACACTGACAGAAAGAAGTGTATGTATAATGTTCGCCAAGACCAGGGTCCTGGCACGGGTCTTAATCTTGAGATGACCCGTCTCTGGCTCCCGAAGGAGAAATGAGTCTTCATTGTTGCAGCATATGCTGCTCAAGCATTGTTCTGGACAGTTCATCTACTGCGTTTCATAAGCGATTGTGATTTGGTACTGAGGTTACTCTAGCTCAGCTGTTTCTTGAACTGGGGACCGGGCTCAGTCCGCTCTGCGAACCTGCAGATTCACTGCATCCTCCGTCTCCTCCTCGGTCAGTAAGCACATCTTCAGGAGTGTGCTGACCATCTGCCGGAACATGCTCTGTTGTTCTGTGGAACTGCGTTGCAAATAATATCCGTGAATGCCTTGATGAATGTTACGAGATCCTCCCTGTTGAGGGCCTGCGTTTTCGGTGGGTTCGAGGCAGTGGATATTATCTGGGCTGTTGTGATCTGTAGGGATTGCTGATGATTGTATATCTTAGTTATGAATACCGTGGCCTGTTGCTGTGTGCCAAGTTGGGTAACCAGCATCTGCTGGTGAGATGCAGGCATAGCCAGGGAAATCTGCATAGTGGCTGTGCCGGACAAGGAGTGCCTGCGTTGCCGTGTTATGGCCGGTGGGGGCTCGTGTAGTACCGTCTGCTGATTGCGTTGCCCAGATGTTTCCTGTTGGCGCCGCTTGTTCCTTATGTTTTTGTTTCTTAGATGAGGTAGGGGGACAGGAGGCTCCTGTCCATGACGCCTGGTTGAGGCTTCGAGGGTCGGAAATTTCTCGGCATTGAGTTGGATGGCCTGATGAGAGTTTTACAGTATGGCAGGACTCTCTGCACCCATCGTCTGCTGAGGGTGATGCTCTGCCGTAGCCTGCTGCCTCGTTGTTGGCCTCATGAATTCTAGCGAGCCTCTCGGGGCATCGAGGGTTCCAGGCATGGTGTTTCTGCCTGCAATTCGGGCATCGTGGAGTAGGTGCCGATACATTCTTCAGCTTGGTGATGCATTCCTCGGTAGGGTGGCGCTGGTTGCAGACACCGCAGATTACTCTGTTCGGACAGAGTGCACCCAGGTGTTCGTATCGCTGGCACTTGAAACAGCGAACTGGTTCTGCCGTGAAGGTCCTGACATTGTACCTGCCCCAAGAACCGAGGTCCAGCTGGGATGGCAGCGGTCCTACATGTTGAATGAGAACCTGCCGGGTTGGTGCGTTGCCTGCCGTTTTTACCTTGAGACGTTGAGCTGACACCAAACTAGGGTGAGCTGCTACTGGGCATCATCAGCGGGCACCGCATCACTACACCCTTGGTGATCTGCCGAGAATCCAGTTCCTGCAGGGTGAAGGAGCTATCTGTCTCCATGACTCTCTTCAAGGTGGTGTACATTTCCTTGTTGACAGGAGTCAGTATTGGCTCTCCTCTCAGGTTGAACCATATCTTGAACCTCAGTTTGTGCCGTGACTCCAAGTGTGTAACCACGCCATAACGGGTTTTGTGTTCCTCGCAAAACTTTACCTTAAATCTGCCAGGTGGGTTGAGTTGGTTTGCCTGCTCCTTGGACGTAGGTGTATCTTACTGTTGTTCACACCGATCCATCCTTCCGTATTCGCTGGCTACATGGTTGGAGCTGTCAGATCTGCAGACTCTTCCTCTTCCTCTGATGACACGGAGTGGTCTAGCAACTTCTTCGCTAGGATTGCGCCCCACATTTCCAAATCCGAGTCCTCCGTCGTGTCCCTGGAACATCGTGACCTCTTCCTATCGGCAGAAACCATGTGTCTGTCTCGTACCAATGCTGGACCGATGTCTGTACGTGTACCCCTACCACTGTGTACGTGTTGGACAGAAAGAAGAGAAGGAGGCAATATATATAGACCCGCAGACAGGGACGGGACAAGAGAGGTAGTAGGAAAGGAAATAGAGAGGCAGTGGTAGTAGCCGTAGTGGTAGTGGTGGTAGTAGTAGTAGTAGTGGTAGTAGAGTCAGTCAAAGACTAAGAAAGAGGAGCAATGCATGGGAACAAAGGACCCACAAGGGGTGGGAACAAAAACACAGGGGATGGGAGGGAATAAAGGACCAAACACCCAAGTCAGAAGAAAGAAACTTTCAAAAAGAAAGAGAAAAAAGGAAAGGGGCAGAGGAAGGAGAAAAAAAAAAGAATCAGGTTAAATCACGGGTGTTGTGAAGTCCCTGAGTGACCTCTGTGGTTGGTCAAAGAGAAACTTCTGCAACACTTGGGAATCTTTATTCTGGAAACGTTTCGCCAACCAGTGGCTTCATCAGTCCAATGCAGAGAAGAACGGTGGAAGATGAGGAAGAGTTCGAGGTAATCAGTCATTCAGCTTGAATTCGATGTGTTCAGTCCAAAATGAAGATTTAGACACATGTGCAACATCTGGTAATCTTTATTGTAAACGTTTCTCCATACAGTGACTTTATCAATACAGATTCTAGGACATAATTTGAAGACAGTAGAACTATATACAGAAGATGAGGTAATCAGTCCCTCAACCTTGAAGTTGGTGTGAAGATCACCGTAGTCGTGTAGATTCTGGAGCAGAGGCAACGAGACTGGCTCTTATATAGTAATTGTCAGGTGGAAAGGAGGACGGGTAGCAGACGAGGGGATAGTCACTGGTGGGCGGGATTCACCAGTGGAAGTAGGTCATACCTAAAGGGATGGGTTACTTGTAGTAGTAGTTGTAGTAGACATCAGAGGACATCTACAGGACTTTTTTCATGGCTACTACAACTTATCCATCCCTTTGGGTATGACCTACTTTCACTGGGAAATCCCGCCCACCAGTGACTATGCCCTCGTCTGCTACCCGTCCTCCTTTCCACCTGACAATTAGTACACAAGAGCCAATCTCCTTGCCTCTGCTCCAGAATCTACTCGACTACGGTGATCTTCACATCAACTTCAAGGTTGAGGTACTGATTACCTCATCTTCTGTATATAGTCATACTGTCTTCAAATTATGTCCTAGAATCTGTATTGACAAAGTCACTGGATGGCGAAACGTCTACAGTAAAGATAACCAGATGTTGCACATGTGTCTAAATCTTCATCTTGTCGGTATTGTCTACCATTCTTGTACAAGTAACATTATTACTACATCTACTACCTCAGTCTCAGCCTCTCGGCCTCTGTGTTACTGTATTGTTTGTAACGGCTTGACAAAGCTTCTGGAGAGCGAAACGTTGTCACAATAAAATGTGACATTAGCTATACTTCTGTCCTTTTACCTAACATATTGTCGGTAATTCTACCAACATTAAAACAGGACTGGAGGTTGTATCAGGGTAACAGGACTGGAGGTTGTATCAGGGTAACAGGACTGGAGGTTGTATCAGTGTAACAGGACTGGAGGTTGTATCAGTGTAACAGGACTGGAGGTTGTATCAGTGTAACAGGACTGGAGGTTGTATCAGGGTAACAGGACTGGAGGTTGTATCAGTGTAACAGGACTGGAGGTTGTATCAGTGTAACAGGACTGGAGGTTGTATCAGTGTAACAGGACTGGAGGTTGTATCAGTGTAACAGGACTGGAGGTTGTATCAGGGTAACAGGACTGGAGGTTGTATCAGTGTAACAGGACTGGAGGTTGTATCAGTGTAACAGGACTGGAGGTTGTATCAGTGTAACAGGACTGGAGGTTGTATCAGTGTAACAGGACTGGAGGTTGTATCAGTGTAACAGGACTGGAGGTTGTATCAGTGTAACAGGACTGGAGGTTGTATCAGTGTAACAGGACTGGAGGTTGTATCAGTGTAACAGGACTGGAGGTTGTATCAGTGTAACAGGACTGGAGGTTGTATCAGTGTAACAGGACTGGAGGTTGTATCAGTGTAACAGGACTGGAGGTTGTATCAGGGTAACAGGACTGGAGGTTGTATCAGGGTAACAGGACTGGAGGTTGTATCAGTGTAACAGGACTGGAGGTTGTATCAGTGTAACAGGACTGGAGGTTGTATCAGGGTAACAGGACTGGAGGTTGTATCAGTGTAACAGGACTGGAGGTTGTGTCAGTGTAACAGGACTGGAGGTTGTATCAGTGTAACAGGACTGGAGGTTGTATCAGTGTAACAGGACTGGAGGTTGTATCAGTGTAACAGGACTGGAGGTTGTATCAGGGTAACAGGACTGGAGGTTGTATCAGTGTAACAGGACTGGAGGTTGTATCAGTGTAACAGGACTGGAGGTTGTATCAGTGTAACAGGACTGGAGGTTGTATCAGTGTAACAGGACTGGAGGTTGTATCAGGGTAACAGGACTGGAGGTTGTATCAGTGTAACAGGACTGGAGGTTGTATCAGTGTAACAGGACTGGAGGTTGTATCAGTGTAACAGGACTGGAGGTTGTATCAGGGTAACAGGACTGGAGGTTGTATCAGTGTAACAGGACTGGAGGTTGTATCAGTGTAACAGGACTGGAGGTTGTATCAGTGCAACAGGACTGGAGGTTGTATCAGGGTAACAGGACTGGAGGTAGTATCAGTGTAACAGGACTGGAGGTTGTATCAGTGTAACAGGACTGGAGGTTGTATCAGGGTAACAGGACTGGAGGTAGTATCAGTGTAACAGGACTGGAGGTTGTATCAGTGTAACAGGACTGGAGGTTGTATCAGTGTAACAGGACTGGAGGTTGTATCAGGGTAACAGGACTGGAGGTAGTATCAGTGTAACAGGACTGGAGGTTGTATCAGTGTAACAGGACTGGAGGTTGTATCAGGGTAACAGGACTGGAGGTTGTATCAGGGTAACAGGACTGGAGGTTGTATCAGTGTAACAGGACTGGAGGTTGTATCAGTGTAACAAGACTGGAGGTTGTATCAGGGTAACAGGACTGGAGGTTGTATCAGGGTAACAGGACTGGAGGTAGTATCAGTGTAACAGGACTGGAGGTTGTATCAGTGTAACAGGACTGGAGGTTGTATCAGGGTAACAGGACTGGAGGTAGTATCAGTGTAACAGGACTGGAGGTTGTATCAGTGTAACAGGACTGGAGGTTGTATCAGGGTAACAGGACTGGAGGTTGTATCAGGGTAACAGGACTGGAGGTTGTATCAGGGTAGCAGGACTGGAGGTTGTATCAGTGTAACAGGACTGGAGGTTGTATCAGGGTAACAGGACTGGAGGTTGTATCAGGGTAACAGGACTGGAGGTTGTATCAGGGTAACAGGACTGGAGGTTGTATCAGGGTAACAGGACTGGAGGTTGTATCAGGGTAACAGGACTGGAGGTTGTATCAGGGTAACAGGACTGGAGGTTGTATCAGGGTAACAGGACTGGAGGTTGTATCAGGGTAACAGGACTGGAGGTTGTATCAGGGTAACAGGACTGGAGGTTGTATCAGGGTAACAGGACTGGAGGTTGTATCAGGGTAACAGGACTGGAGGTTGTATCAGGGTAACAGGACTGGAGGTTGTATCAGGGTAACAGGACTGGAGGTTGTATCAGGGTAACAGGACTGGAGGTTGTATCAGGGTAACAGGACTGGAGGTTGTATCAGTGTAACAGGACTGGAGGTTGTATCAGGGTAACAGGACTGGAGGTTGTATCAGGGTAACAGGACTGGAGGTTGTATCAGGGTAGCAGGACTGGAGGTTGTATCAGGGTAACAGGACTGGAGGTTGTATCAGGGTAACAGGACTGGAGGTTGTATCAGGGTAACAGGACTGGAGGTTGTATCAGGGTAACAGGACTGGAGGTTGTATCAGGGTAACAGGACTGGACGTTGTATGAGGGATACCAGGAATGGAGATTGTATCAGGGTAACAGGACTGGAGGTTGTATGAGGGATACCAGGAATGGAGATTGTATCAGGGTAATAGGACTGGAGGTTGTATGAGGGATACCAGGAATGGAGATTGTATCAGGGTAACAGGACTGGAGGTTGTATGAGGGATACCAGGAATGGAGATTGTATCAGGGTAACAGGACTGGAGGTTGTATGAGGGATACCAGGAATGGAGATTGTATCAGGGTAACAGGACTGGAGGTTGTATGAGGGATACCAGAAATGGAGATTGTATCAGGGTAACAGGACTGGAGGTTGTATGAGGGATACCAGGAATGGAGATTGTATCAGGGTAACAAGACTGGAGGTTGTATGAGGGATACCAGGAATGGAGATTGTATGATGGATACCAGGAATGGAGATTGAATGAGGGATAGCAGGAATGGAGGTTGTATGATGGACAACAGAAATAGAGGCTGTATGAGGGATAGCAGGAATGGAGGTTGTATCAGAGTAATAGGACTGGAGGTTGTATGAGGGATACCAGGAATGGAGACTGTATGAGGGATAGCAGGACTGAAGGTTGTATCAGGGTAACAGGACTGGAGGTTGTATCAGTGTAACAGGACTGGAGGTTGTATGAGGGATACCAGGAATGGAGATTGTATGATGGATACCAGGAATGGAGATTGAATGAGGGATAGCAGGAATGGAGGTTGTATGATGGACAACAGAAACAGAGGCTGTATGAGGGATAGCAGGAATGGAGGTTGTATCAGTGTAACAGGACTGGAGGTTGTATGAGGGATACCAGGAATGGAGACTGTATGAGGGATAGCAGGACTGAAGGTTGTATCAGGGTAACAGGACTGGAGGTTGTATCAGTGTAACAGGACTGGAGGTTGTATGAGGGATACCAGGAATGGAGATTGCATGAGGGATACCAGGAATGGAGATTGTATGAGGGATAGCAGGAATGGAGGTTGTATCAGGGTAACAGGACTGGAGGTTGCATGAAGGATACCAGAAATGGAGATTGTATGAGGGATAGCAGAAATGGAGGTTGTATGAGGGATAGCAGGAATGGAGGTTGTATGAGGGATACCAGGACTGGAGGTTGTATAAGGGATAGCAGGAATGGAGGTTGTATGATGGACAACAGAAATAGAGGCTGTATGAGGGATAGCAGGAATGGAGGTTGTATGAGGAATACCAGGGCTGGAGGTTGTATGAGGGATAGCAGGAATGGAGGTTGTATGAGGGATACCAAGACTGGAGGTTGTATGAGAGATAGCAGGAATGGAGGTTGTATGATGGACAACAGAAATAGAGGCTGTATGAGGGATAGCAGGAATGGAGGTTGTATGAGGGATAGCAGGACTGGAGGTTGTATGAGGGATAGCAGGAATGGAGGTTGCATGAGGGATAGCAGGACTGGAGGTTGTATGAGAGATAGCAAGACTGGAGGTTGTATGAGGGATAGCAGGAATGGAGGTTGCATGAGGGATAGCAGGACTGGAGGTTGTATGAGGGATAGCAGGAATGGAGGTTGTATGAGGGATAGCAGGACTGGAGGTTGTATGAGGGATAGTAGGACTGGAGGTTGTATGAGGGATAGCAGGAATGGAGGTTGTATGAGGGATAGCAGGACTGGAGGTTGTATGAGGGATAGCAGGAATGGAGGTTGTATGAGGGATAGCAGGAATGGAGGTTGTATGAGGGATAGCAGGACTGGAGGTTGTATGAGGGATAGCAGTAATGGAGGTTGTATGAGGGATAGCAGGACTGGAGGTTGTATGAGGGATAGCAGTAATGGAGGTTGTATGAGGGATAGCAGGACTGGAGGTTGTATGAGGGATAGCAGGACTGGCGGTTGTATGAGGGATAGCAGGACTGGAGGTTGTATGAGGGATAGCAGGACTGGAGGTTGTATGAGGGATAGCAGGACTGGAGGTTCTATGAGGGATAGCAGGAATGGAGGTTGCATGAGGGATAGCAGGACTGGAGGTTGTATGAGGGATAGTAGGAATGAAGGTTGTATGAGGGATACCAAGACTGGAGGTTGTATGAGGGATAGCGGGAATGGAGGTTGTATGAGGGATAGCAGGAATAGAGGTTGTATGAGGGATAGCATAACTGGAGGTTGTATGAGGGATAGCAGTAATGGAGGTTGTATGAGGGATAGCAGGACTGGAGGTTGTATGAGGGATAGTAGGACTGGAGGTTGTATGAGGGATAGCAGGAATGGAGGTTGTATGAGGGATAGCAGGACTGGAGGTTGTATGAGGGATAGCAGGACTGGAGGTTGTATGAGGGATAGCAGGACTGGAGGTTGTATGAGGGATAGCAGGACTGGAGGTTGTATGAGGGATAGCAGGACTAGAGGTTGTATGAGGGATAGCAGTAATGGAGGGTGTATGAGGGATAGCAGGACTGGAGGTTGTATGAGGGATAGCAGTAATGGAGGTTGTATGAGGGATAGCAGGAATGGAGGTTGCATGAGGGATAGCAGGACTGGAGGTTGTATGAGGGATAGCAGGACTGGAGATTGTATGAGGGATAGCAGGACTGGAGGTTGTATGAGGGATAGCAGGACTGGAGATTGTATGAGGGATAGCAGGACTGGAGGTTGTATGAGGGATAGCAGTAATGGAGGTTGTATGAGGGATAGCAGGAATGGAGGTTGCATGAGGGATAGCAGGACTGGAGGTTGTATGAGGGATAGCAGTAACGGAGGTTGTATGAGGGATAGCAGGACTGGAGGTTGTATGAGGGATAGTAGGACTGGAGGTTGTATGAGGGATAGCAGGACTGGAGGTTGTATGAGGGATACCAAGACTGGAGGCTGTATGAGGGATACCAAGACTGGAGGTTGTATGAGGGATAGCAGGACTGGCGGTTGTATGAGGGATAGCAGGAATGGAGGTTGTATGAGGGATACCAAGACTGGAGGTTGTATGAGGGATAGCAGTAATGGAGGTTGTATGAGGGATAGCAGGACTGGAGGTTGTATGAGGGATAGCAGGACTGGAGGTTGTACGAGGGATAGCAGGACTGGAGGTTGTATGAGGGATAGCAGGACTGGAGGTTGTATGAGGGATAGCAGGACTGGAGGTTGTATGAGGGATAGCAGTAATGGAGGTTGTATGAGGGATAGCAGGACTGGAGGTTGTATGAGGGATAGCAGTAATGGAGGTTGTATGAGGGATAGCAGGACTGGAGGTTGTATGAGGGATAGTAGGACTGGAGGTTGTATGAGGGATAGCAGGACTGGAGGTTGTATGAGGGATAGTAGGACTGGAGGTTGTATGAGGGATAGCAGGACTGGAGGTTGTATGAGGGATAGCAGGACTGGAGGTTGTGTTCAGGGAGGTCGAGGTCTCTGTCATCATGGAGGTCGAGGTCTCTGTCATCATGGAGGTCGAGGTCTCTGTCATCATGGAGGTCGAGGTCGACTCTGCAATTTGATGAACTAGACAGGAATTACTCTGAGTCGAACTCGTCTGACCAGAAAAAAATGAAACAACCTGCTAGTAAAACTTGAATAAACTTAGAACGTCCAAGCAATTTTCTGCTAGTTAATTAAGCGTCTAAGCAGTTTTCTGCTAGTTAAACGTCTAAGCAATTTTCTGCAAGTGAAACGTCCAAACAATTTTCTGCTAGTGAAAAGTCCAAGCAATTTTCTGCTAATAAAACGTCCAAGCAGTTTTCTGCTAGTAAAACGCCCAAGCAATTTTCTGCTAGTAAAACGTCCAAGCAGTTTTCTGCTAGTAAAACGTCCAAGCAGTTTTCTGCTAGTAAAACGTCCAAGCAGTTTTCTGCTAGTGAAACGTGGATATAAACGCAGAGAGGATGTAGCATTAGAACTGACATGCTTGCCGAGTCACTCGCTGTTCAGTCAGATTCCCAGGAATAACCTCCAGCTCCTTTGGCAAATTCCATTGAGGTTTCCCATGTAGTGCCGCGAGAGAGTCCATTGTAAGGCAGCAGAGCGTGAAATTTTGTCTCAGTGGCAAGCATAGGTGTGGTCCAAGTGACTGGATAGCATAGGAGGTGTGGTCCAAGTGACTGGATAGCATACGAGGTGTGGTCCAAGTGACTGGATAGCATAGGAGGTGTGGTCCAAGTGATTGGATGGCACAGGAGGTGTGGTCCAAGTGACTGGATAGCATAGGAGGTGTGGTCCAAGTGATTGGATGGCACAGGAGGTGTGGTCCAAGTGACTGGATAGCATAGGAGGTGTGGTCCAAGTGATTGGATGGCACAGGAGGTGTGGTCCAAGTGACTGGATAGCATAGGAGGTGTGGTCCAAGTGACTGGATACCATAGGAGGTGTGGTCCAAGTGACTGGATAGCATAGGAGGTGTGGTCCAAGTGATTGGATGGCACAGGAGGTGTGGTCCAAGTGACTGGATAGCATAGGAGGTGTGGCCCAAGTGACTGAATAGCATAGGAGGTGTGGTCCAAGTGACTGGATAGCATAGGAGGTGTGGTCCAAGTGACTGGATACCATAGGAGGTGTGGTCCAAGTGATTGGATACCATAGGAGGTGTGGTCCAAGTGACTGGATACCATAGGAGGTGTGGTCCAAGTGACTGGATAGCATAGGAGGTGTGGTCCAAGTGACTGGATACCATAGGAGGTGTGGTCCAAGTGACTGGATACCATAGGAGGTGTGGTCCAAGTGACTGGATACCATAGGAGGTGTGGTCCAAGTGACTGGATACCATAGGAGGTGTGGTCCAAGTGACTGGATACCATAGGAGGTGTGGTCCAAGTGACTGGATACCACATATTTGTTATAAATTTGTAAACGATATTTAACAGAAGAAATTCAGTTTTGTTATGATGCGTGTTGGAACTAGTGACTGAGACAGCCTATCTACGCAAAACCCTTATTTAAAAATATTAAAAACAACGATAGGAGACACAGTAAACAGCATTACTGCTACGGTATAATGTAGAGGACTGCACACTAGGTGAAGCCTTGAGACTAAACCAGATACTTAAAGATTTAAGTGAAAAGGACAATGTTTGAAACTATACTAAAGTGTGGGACGACTTTAATAGTGATAGAAGCTTAGTGAAGCAAGGTGGCCTTGGTGTAAATGATGCTGCCAGTGCAAAACTGGGTCATAATTGGCGGTGGAGAGGATGAGATTGCAGGTACATTACCTGAAATGGGGCGTAAGGGAAGGAGGGAAGCAGACAACTTGTTACTAGAAGCCAAGTAAGCAGAGGGGTAAGAAATTTAAGCAAATTAACCCAGCTGAGACAACCCAGCTTGGTGAATTAAAAGTTCTGTACACAGATGTTATTTCCTTCCCAGAAAAGACAGATTATCCGTTTAAAAAACAATGTACCACTGATGAATCTTATCAAAGCTAGCTGGCCCAGTGGCTAACACGACGGTCTGGAGTTTTGAGACTCTCTGATCGCGGGTTCAAACCCCACCAGTGGGATGGTTTGTTTGCAATCGTGTCATTACGATTTCGTGAGCCATATCCGTTTAAGCAGAAAATCCTGATACTATCGGGCTAAGTCAATCCTGGTTTGTCCCCCAAATACGCAGAATGCAA